>NC_060962.1:0-300000 GCF_910589235.1 Vespa crabro
AAAATCGTGAAATCTTTAATAATACTTGCGCCACAGTTAGAAAAATGTTACCAATCGATTCAGAACATTGCATTTCATAAGATCAAACATCTATTTTATATTGGAATCAAAGTTTTTAACATTCTTTCATATCGTATATACGATTTTTCGCTCATATACGCGTATCGTCGAAAAACGAAAACTTGAAATCTCGTTCAATTTCAATGATTTTATATTCTATCGATGCAGAATAAAGAATATAACAAGAATATAACGTTTTTACTATGTTTAAATACGCGTTTTCATATGATAATTGTCGAAAAACGTAATCGACATACGCGAATTTCGGTATATGCGAAGATAAAATCGTGAAATCTTTAATAATACTTGTGCCACAGTTAGAAAAATGTTACCAATCGATTCAGAACATTGCATTTCATAAGATCAAACATCTATTTTATATTGGAATCAAAGTTTTTAACATTCTTTCATATCGTATATACGATTTTTCGCTCATATACGCGTATCGTCGAAAAACGAAAACTTGAAATCTCGTTCAATTTCAATGATTTTATATTCTATCGATGCAGAATAAAGAATATAACAAGAATATAACGTTTTTACTATGTTTAAATACGCGTTTTCATATGATAATTGTCGAAAAACGTAATCGACATACGCGAATTTCGGTATATGCGAAGATAAAATCGTGAAATCTTTAATAATACTTGCGCCACAGTTAGAAAAATGTTACCAATCGATTCAGAACATTGCATTTCATAAGATCAAACATCTATTTTATATTGGAATCAAAGTTTTTAACATTCTTTCATATCGTATATACGATTTTTTCGCTCATATACGCGTATCGTCGAAAAACGAAAACTTGAAATCTCGTTCAATTTCAATGATTTTATATTCTATCGATGCAGAATAAAGAATATAACAAGAATATAACGTTTTTACTATGTTTAAATACGCGTTTTCATATGATAATTGTCGAAAAAACGTAATCGACATACGCGAATTTCGGTATATGCGAAGATAAAATCGTGAAATCTTTAATAATACTTGTGCCACAGTTAGAAAAATGTTACCAATCGATTCAGAACATTGCATTTCATAAGATCAAACATCTATTTTATATTGGAATCAAAGTTTTTAACATTCTTTCATATCGTATATACGATTTTTCGCTCATATACGCGTATCGTCGAAAAACGAAAACTTGAAATATCGTTCAATTTCAATGATTTTATATTCTATCGATGCAGAATAAAGAATATAACAAGAATATAACGTTTTTACTATGCTTAAATACGCGTTTTCATATGATAATTGTCGAAAAACGTAATCGACATACGCGAATTTCGGTATATGCGAAGATAAAATCGTGAAATCTTTAATAATACTTGTGCCACAGTTAGAAAAATGTTACCAATCGATTCAGAACATTGCATTTCATAAGATCAAACATCTATTTTATATTGGAATCAAAGTTTTTAACATTCTTTCATATCGTATATTCGATTTTTCGCTCATATACGCGTATCGTCGAAAAACGAAAACTTGAAATCTCGTTCAATTTCAATGATTTTATATTCTATCGATGCAGAATAAAGAATATAACAAGAATATAACGTTTTTACTATGTTTAAATACGCGTTTTCATATGATAATTGTCGAAAAACGTAATCGACATACGCGAATTTCGGTATATGCGAAGATAAAATCGTGAAATCTTTAATAATACTTGTGCCACAGTTAGAAAAATGTTACCAATCGATTCAGAACATTGCATTTCATAAGATCAAACATCTATTTTATATTGGAATCAAAGTTTTTAACATTCTTTCATATCGTATATACGATTTTTCGCTCATATACGCGTATCGTCGAAAAACGAAAACTTGAAATCTCGTTCAATTTCAATGATTTTATATTCTATCGATGCAGAATAAAGAATATAACAAGAATATAACGTTTTTACTATGTTTAAATACGCGTTTTCATATGATAATTGTCGAAAAACGTAATCGACATACGCGAATTTCGGTATATGCGAAGATAAAATCGTGAAATCTTTTATAATACTTGTGCCACAGTTAGAAAAATGTTACCAATCGATTCAGAACATTGCATTTCATAAGATCAAACATCTATTTTATATTGGAATCAAAGTTTTTAACATTCTTTCATATGGTATATACGATTTTTCGCTCATATACGAGTATCGTCGAAAAACGAAAACTTGAAATCTCGTTCAATTTCAATGATTTTATATTCTATCGATGCAGAATAAAGAATATAACAAGAATATAACGTTTTTACTATGCTTAAATACGCGTTTTCATATGATAATTGTCGAAAAACGTAATCGACATACGCGAATTTCGGTATATGCGAAGATAAAATCGTGAAATCTTTAATAATACTTGTGCCACAGTTAGAAAAATGTTACCAATCGATTCAGAACATTGCATTTCATAAGATCAAACATCTATTTTATATTGGAATCAAAGTTTTTAACATTCTTTCATATCGTATATACGATTTTTCGCTCATATACGCGTATCGTCGAAAAACGAAAACTTGAAATCTCGTTCAATTTCAATGATTTTATATTCTATCGATGCAGAATAAAGAATATAACAAGAATATAACGTTTTTACTATGTTTAAATACGCGTTTTCATATGATAATTGTCGAAAAACGTAATCGACATACGCGAATTTCGGTATATGCGAAGATAAAATCGTGAAATCTTTAATAATACTTGTGCCACAGTTAGAAAAATGTTACCAATCGATTCAGAACATTGCATTTCATAAGATCAAACATCTATTTTATATTGGAATCAAAGTTTTTAACATTCTTTCATATCGTATATACGATTTTTCGCTCATATACGAGTATCGTCGAAAAACGAAAACTTGAAATCTCGTTCAATTTCAATGATTTTATATTCTATCGATGCAGAATAAAGAATATAACAAGAATATAACGTTTTTACTATGTTTAAATACGCGTTTTCATATGATAATTGTCGAAAAACGTAATCGACATACGCGAATTTCGGTATATGCGAAGATAAAATCGTGAAATCTTTAATAATACTTGTGCCACAGTTAGAAAAATGTTACCAATCGATTCAGAACATTGCATTTCATAAGATCAAACATCTATTTTATATTGGAATCAAAGTTTTTAACATTCTTTCATATCGTATATACGATTTTTCGCTCATATACGCGTATCGTCGAAAAACGAAAACTTGAAATCTCGTTCAATTTCAATGATTTTATATTCTATCGATGCAGAATAAAGAATATAACAAGAATATAACGTTTTTACTATGTTTAAATACGCGTTTTCATATGATAATTGTCGAAAAACGTAATCGACATACGCGAATTTCGGTATATGCGAAGATAAAATCGTGAAATCTTTAATAATACTTGTGCCACAGTTAGAAAAATGTTACCAATCGATTCAGAACATTGCATTTCATAAGATCAAACATCTATTTTATATTGGAATCAAAGTTTTTAACATTCTTTCATATCGTATATACGATTTTTCGCTCATATACGCGTATCGTCGAAAAACGAAAACTTGAAATCTCGTTCAATTTCAATGATTTTATATTCTATCGATGCAGAATAAAGAATATAACAAGAATATAACGTTTTTACTATGTTTAAATACGCGTTTTCATATGATAATTGTCGAAAAACGTAATCGACATACGCGAATTTCGGTATATGCGAAGATAAAATCGTGAAATCTTTTATAATACTTGTGCCACAGTTAGAAAAATGTTACCAATCGATTCAGAACATTGCATTTCATAAGATCAAACATCTATTTTATATTGGAATCAAAGTTTTTAACATTCTTTCATATCGTATATACGATTTTTCGCTCATATACGAGTATCGTCGAAAAACGAAAACTTGAAATCTCGTTCAATTTCAATGATTTTATATTCTATCGATGCAGAATAAAGAATATAACAAGAATATAACGTTTTTACTATGCTTAAATACGCGTTTTCATATGATAATTGTCGAAAAACGTAATCGACATACGCGAATTTCGGTATATGCGAAGATAAAATCGTGAAATCTTTAATAATACTTGTGCCACAGTTAGAAAAATGTTACCAATCGATTCAGAACATTGCATTTCATAAGATCAAACATCTATTTTATATTGGAATCAAAGTTTTTAACATTCTTTCATATCGTATATACGATTTTTCGCTCATATACGCGTATCGTCGAAAAACGAAAACTTGAAATCTCGTTCAATTTCAATGATTTTATATTCTATCGATGCAGAATAAAGAATATAACAAGAATATAACGTTTTTACTATGTTTAAATACGCGTTTTCATATGATAATTGTCGAAAAACGTAATCGACATACGCGAATTTCGGTATATGCGAAGATAAAATCGTGAAATCTTTAATAATACTTGTGCCACAGTTAGAAAAATGTTACCAATCGATTCAGAACATTGCATTTCATAAGATCAAACATCTATTTTATATTGGAATCAAAGTTTTTAACATTCTTTCATATCGTATATACGATTTTTCGCTCATATACGCGTATCGTCGAAAAACGAAAACTTGAAATCTCGTTCAATTTCAATGATTTTATATTCTATCGATGCAGAATAAAGAATATAACAAGAATATAACGTTTTTACTATGTTTAAATACGCGTTTTCATATGATAATTGTCGAAAAACGTAATCGACATACGCGAATTTCGGTATATGCGAAGATAAAATCGTGAAATCTTTAATAATACTTGTGCCACAGTTAGAAAAATGTTACCAATCGATTCAGAACATTGCATTTCATAAGATCAAACATCTATTTTATATTGGAATCAAAGTTTTTAACATTCTTTCATATCGTATATACGATTTTTCGCTCATATACGCGTATCGTCGAAAAACGAAAACTTGAAATCTCGTTCAATTTCAATGATTTTATATTCTATCGATGCAGAATAAAGAATTTAACAAGAATATAACGTTTTTACTATGTTTAAATACGCGTTTTCATATGATAATTGTCGAAAAACGTAATCGACATACGCGAATTTCGGTATATGCGAAGATAAAATCGTGAAATCTTTAATAATACTTGTGCCACAGTTAGAAAAATGTTACCAATCGATTCAGAACATTGCATTTCATAAGATCAAACATCTATTTTATATTGGAATCAAAGGTTTTAACATTCTTTCATATCGTATATACGATTTTTCGCTCATATACGCGTATCGTCGAAAAACGAAAACTTGAAATCTCGTTCAATTTCAATGATTTTATATTCTATCGATGCAGAATAAAGAATATAACAAGAATATAACGTTTTTACTATGTTTAAATACGCGTTTTCATATGATAATTGTCGAAAAACGTAATCGACATACGCGAATTTCGGTATATGCGAAGATAAAATCGTGAAATCTTTAATAATACTTGTGCCACAGTTAGAAAAATGTTACCAATCGATTCAGAACATTGCATTTCATAAGATCAAACATCTATTTTATATTGGAATCAAAGTTTTTAACATTCTTTCATATCGTATATACGATTTTTCGCTCATATACGCGTATCGTCGAAAAACGAAAACTTGAAATCTCGTTCAATTCCAATGATTTTATATTCTATCGATGCAGAATAAAGAATATAACAAGAATATAACGTTTTTACTATGCTTAAATACGCGTTTTCATATGATAATTGTCGAAAAACGTAATCGACATACGCGAATTTCGGTATATGCGAAGATAAAATCGTGAAATCTTTAATAATACTTGTGCCACAGTTAGAAAAATGTTACCAATCGATTCAGAACATTGCATTTCATAAGATCAAACATCTATTTTATATTGGAATCAAAGTTTTTAACATTCTTTCATATCGTATATACGATTTTTCGCTCATATACGCGTATCGTCGAAAAACGAAAACTTGAAATCTCGTTCAATTTCAATGATTTTATATTCTATCGATGCAGAATAAAGTATATAACAAGAATATAACGTTTTTACTATGTTTAAATACGCGTTTTCATATGATAATTGTCGAAAAACATAATCGACATACGCGAATTTCGGTATATGCGAAGATAAAATCGTGAAATCTTTAATAATACTTGTGCCACAGTTAGAAAAATGTTACCAATCGATTCAGAACATTGCATTTCATAAGATCAAACATCTATTTTATATTGGAATCAAAGTTTTTAACATTCTTTCATATCGTATATACGATTTTTCGCTCATATACGCGTATCGTCGAAAAACGAAAACTTGAAATCTCGTTCAATTTCAATGATTTTATATTCTATCGATGCAGAATAAAGAATATAACAAGAATATAACGTTTTTACTATGTTTAAATACGCGTTTTCATATGATAATTGTCGAAAAACCTAATCGACATACGCGAATTTCGGTATATGCGAAGATAAAATCGTGAAATCTTTAATAATACTTGTGCCACAGTTAGAAAAATGTTACCAATCGATTCAGAACATTGCATTTCATAAGATCAAACATCTATTTTATATTGGAATCAAAGTTTTTAACATTCTTTCATATCGTATATACGATTTTTCGCTCATATACGCGTATCGTCGAAAAACGAAAACTTGAAATCTCGTTCAATTTCAATGATTTTATATTCTATCGATGCAGAATAAAGAATTTAACAAGAATATAACGTTTTTACTATGTTTAAATACGCGTTTTCATATGATAATTGTCGAAAAACGTAATCGACATACGCGAATTTCGGTATATGCGAAGATAAAATCGTGAAATCTTTAATAATACTTGTGCCACAGTTAGAAAAATGTTACCAATCGATTCAGAACATTGCATTTCATAAGATCAAACATCTATTTTATATTGGAATCAAAGTTTTTAACATTCTTTCATATCGTATATACGATTTTTCGCTCATATACGCGTATCGTCGAAAAACGAAAACTTGAAATCTCGTTCAACTTCAATGATTTTATATTCTATCGATGCAGAATAAAGAATATAACAAGAATATAACGTTTTTACTATGTTTAAATACGCGTTTTCATATGATAATTGTCGAAAAACGTAATCGACATACGCGAATTTCGGTATATGCGAAGATAAAATCGTGAAATCTTTAATAATACTTGTGCCACAGTTAGAAAAATGTTACCAATCGATTCAGAACATTGCATTTCATAAGATCAAACATCTATTTAATATTGGAATCAAAGTTTTTAACATTCTTTCATATCGTATATACGATTTTTCGCTCATATACGCGTATCGTCGAAAAACGAAAACTTGAAATCTCGTTCAATTTCAATGATTTTATATTCTATCGATGCAGAATAAAGAATATAACAAGAATATAACGTTTTTACTATGCTTAAATACGCGTTTTCATATGATAATTGTCGAAAAACGTAATCGACATACGCGAATTTCGGTATATGCGAAGATAAAATCGTGAAATCTTTAATAATACTTGTGCCACAGTTAGAAAAATGTTACCAATCGATTCAGAACATTGCATTTCATAAGATCAAACATCTATTTTATATTGGAATCAAAGTTTTTAACATTCTTTCATATCGTATATACGATTTTTCGCTCATATACGCGTATCGTCGAAAAACGAAAACTTGAAATCTCGTTCAATTTCAATGATTTTATATTCTATCGATGCAGAATAAAGTATATAACAAGAATATAACGTTTTTACTATGTTTAAATACGCGTTTTCATATGATAATTGTCGAAAAACGTAATCGACATACGCGAATTTCGGTATATGCGAAGATAAAATCGTGAAATCTTTAATAATACTTGTGCCACAGTTAGAAAAATGTTACCAATCGATTCAGAACATTGCATTTCATAAGATCAAACATCTATTTTATATTGGAATCAAAGTTTTTAACATTCTTTCATATCGTATATACGATTTTTCGCTCATATACGCGTATCGTCGAAAAACGAAAACTTGAAATCTCGTTCAATTTCAATGATTTTATATTCTATCGATGCAGAATAAAGAATATAACAAGAATATAACGTTTTTACTATGTTTAAATACGCGTTTTCATATGATAATTGTCGAAAAACGTAATCGACATACGCGAATTTCGGTATATGCGAAGATAAAATCGTGAAATCTTTAATAATACTTGTGCCACAGTTAGAAAAATGTTACCAATCGATTCAGAACATTGCATTTCGTAAGATCAAACATCTATTTTATATTGGAATCAAAGTTTTTAACATTCTTTCATATCGTATATACGATTTTTCGCTCATATACGCGTATCGTCGGAAAACGAAAACTTGAAATCTCGTTCAATTTCAATGATTTTATATTCTATCGATGCAGAATAAAGAATATAACAAGAATATAACGTTTTTACTATGTTTAAATATGCGTTTTCATATGATAATTGTCGAAAAACGTAATCGACATACGCGAATTTCGGTATATGCGAAGATAAAATCGTGAAATCTTTAATAATACTTGTGCCACAGTTAGAAAAATGTTACCAATCGATTCAGAACATTGCATTTCATAAGATCAAACATCTATTTTATATTGGAATCAAAGTTTTTAACATTCTTTCATATCGTATATACGATTTTTCGCTCATATACGCGTATCGTCGAAAAACGAAAACTTGAAATCTCGTTCAATTTCAATGATTTTATATTCTATCGATGCAGAATAAAGAATATAACAAGAATATAACGTTTTTACTATGTTTAAATACGCGTTTTCATATGATAATTGTCGAAAAACGTAATCGACATACGCGAATTTCGTTATATGCGAAGATAAAATCGTGAAATCTTTAATAATACTTGTGCCACAGTTAGAAAAATGTTACCAATTGATTCAGAACATTGCATTTCATAAGATCAAACATCTATTTTATATTGGAATCAAAGTTTTTAACATTCTTTCATATCGTATATACGATTTTTCGCTCATATACGCGTATCGTCGAAAAACGAAAACTTGAAATCTCGTTCAATTTCAATGATTTTATATTCTATCGATGCAGAATAAAGAATATAACAAGAATATAACGTTTTTACTATGTTTAAATACGCGTTTTCATATGATAATTGTCGAAAAACGTAATCGACATACGCGAATTTCGGTATATGCGAAGATAAAATCGTGAAATCTTTAATAATACTTGTGCCACAGTTAGAAAAATGTTACCAATCGATTCAGAACATTGCATTTCATAAGATCAAACATCTATTTTATATTGGAATCAAAGTTTTTAACATTCTTTCATATCGTATATACGATTTTTCGCTCATATACGCGTATCGTCGAAAAACGAAAACTTGAAATCTCGTTCAATTTCAATGATTTTATATTCTATCGATGCAGAATAAAGAATATAACAAGAATATAACGTTTTTACTATGTTTAAATACGCGTTTTCATATGATAATTGTCGAAAAACGTAATCGACATACGCGAATTTCGGTATATGCGAAGATAAAATCGTGAAATCTTTAATAATACTTGTGCCACAGTTAGAAAAATGTTACCAATCGATTCAGAACATTGCATTTCATAAGATCAAACATCTATTTTATATTGGAATCAAAGTTTTTAACATTCTTTCATATCGTATATACGATTTTTCGCTCATATACGCGTATCGTCGAAAAACGAAAACTTGAAATCTCGTTCAATTTCAATGATTTTATATTCTATCGATGCAGAATAAAGAATATAACAAGAATATAACGTTTTTACTATGTTTAAATACGCGTTTTCATATGATAATTGTCGAAAAACGTAATCGACATACGCGAATTTTGGTATATGCGAAGATAAAATCGTGAAATCTTTAATAATACTTGTGCCACAGTTAGAAAAATGTTACCAATTGATTCAGAACATTGCATTTCATAAGATCAAACATCTATTTTATATTGGAATCAAAGTTTTTAACATTCTTTCATATCGTATATACGATTTTTCGCTCATATACGCGTATCGTCGAAAAACGAAAACTTGAAATCTCGTTCAATTTCAATGATTTTATATTCTATCGATGCAGAATAAAGAATATAACAAGAATATAACGTTTTTACTATGTTTAAATACGCGTTTTCATATGATAATTGTCGAAAAACGTAATCGACATACGCGAATGTCGGTATATGCGAAGATAAAATCGTGAAATCTTTAATAATACTTGTGCCACAGTTAGAAAAATGTTACCAATCGATTCAGAACATTGCATTTCATAAGATCAAACATCTATTTTATATTGGAATCAAAGTTTTTAACATTCTTTCATATCGTATATACGATTTTTCGCTCATATACGCGTATCGTCGAAAAACGAAAACTTGAAATCTCGTTCAATTTCAATGATTTTATATTCTATCGATGCAGAATAAAGAATATAACAAGAATATAACGTTTTTACTATGCTTAAATACGCGTTTTCATATGATAATTGTCGAAAAACGTAATCGACATACGCGAATTTCGATATATGCGAAGATAAAATCGTGAAATCTTTAATAATACTTGTGCCACAGTTAGAAAAATGTTACCAATCGATTCAGAACATTGCATTTCATAAGATCAAACATCTATTTTATATTGGAATCAAAGTTTTTAACATTCTTTCATATCGTATATACGATTTTTCGCTCATATACGCGTATCGTCGAAAAACGAAATCTTGAAATCTCGTTCAATTTCAATGATTTTATATTCTATCAATGCAGAATAAAGAATATAACAAGAATATAACGTTTTTACTATGTTTAAATACGCGTTTTCATATGATAATTGTCGAAAAACGTAATCGACATACGCGAATTTCGGTATATGCGAAGATAAAATCGTGAAATCTTTAATAATACTTGTGCCACAGTTAGAAAAATGTTACCAATCGATTCAGAACATTGCATTTCATAAGATCAAACATCTATTTTATATTGGAATCAAAGTTTTTAACATTCTTTCATATCGTATATACGATTTTTCGCTCATATACGCGTATCGTCGAAAAACGAAAACTTGAAATCTCGTTCAATTTCAATGATTTTATATTCTATCGATGCAGAATAAAGAATATAACAAGAATATAACGTTTTTACTATGTTTAAATACGCGTTTTCATATGATAATTGTCGAAAAACGTAATCGACATACGCGAATTTCGGTATATGCGAAGATAAAATCGTGAAATCTTTAATAATACTTGTGCCACAGTTAGAAAAATGTTACCAATCGATTCAGAACATTGCATTTCATAAGATCAAACATCTATTTTATATTGGAATCAAAGTTTTTAACATTCTTTCATATCGTATATACGATTTTTCGCTCATATACGAGTATCGTCGAAAAACGAAAACTTGAAATCTCGTTCAATTTCAATGATTTTATATTCTATCGATGCAGAATAAAGAATATAACAAGAATATAACGTTTTTACTATGTTTAAATACGCGTTTTCATATGATAATTGTCGAAAAACGTAATCGACATACGCGAATTTCGGTATATGCGAAGATAAAATCGTGAAATCTTTAATAATACTTGTGCCACAGTTAGAAAAATGTTACCAATCGATTCAGAACATTGCATTTCATAAGATCAAACATCTATTTTATATTGGAATCAAAGTTTTTAACATTCTTTCATATCGTATATACGATTTTTCGCTCATATACGCGTATCGTCGAAAAACGAAAACTTGAAATCTCGTTCAATTTCAATGATTTTATATTCTATCGATGCAGAATAAAGAATATAACAAGAATATAACGTTTTTACTATGTTTAAATACGCGTTTTCATATGATAATTGTCGAAAAACGTAATCGACATACGCGAATTTCGGTATATGCGAAGATAAAATCGTGAAATCTTTAATAATACTTGTGCCACAGTTAGAAAAATGTTACCAATCGATTCAGAACATTGCATTTCATAAGATCAAACATCTATTTTATATTGGAATCAAAGTTTTTAACATTCTTTCATATCGTATATACGATTTTTCGCTCATATACGCGTATCGTCGAAAAACGAAAACTTGAAATCTCGTTCAATTTCAATGATTTTATATTCTATCGATGCAGAATAAAGAATATAACAAGAATATAACGTTTTTACTATGTTTAAATACGCGTTTTCATATGATAATTGTCGAAAAACGTAATCGACATACGCGAATTTCGGTATATGCGAAGATAAAATCGTGAAATCTTTAATAATACTTGTGCCACAGTTAGAAAAATGTTACCAATCGATTCAGAACATTGCATTTCATAAGATCAAACATCTATTTTATATTGGAATCAAAGTTTTTAACATTCTTTCATATCGTATATACGATTTTTCGCTCATATACGCGTATCGTTGAAAAACGAAAACTTGAAATCTCGTTCAATTTCAATGATTTTATATTCTATCGATGCAGAATAAAGAATATAACAAGAATATAACGTTTTTACTATGTTTAAATACGCGTTTTCATATGATAATTGTCGAAAAACGTAATCGACATACGCGAATTTCGGTATATGCGAAGATAAAATCGTGAAATCTTTTATAATACTTGTGCCACAGTTAGAAAAATGTTACCAATCGATTCAGAACATTGCATTTCATAAGATCAAACATCTATTTTATATTGGAATCAAAGTTTTTAACATTCTTTCATATCGTATATACGATTTTTCGCTCATATACGCGTATCGTCGAAAAACGAAAACTTGAAATCTCGTTCAATTTCAATGATTTTATATTCTATCGATGCAGAATAAAGAATATAACAAGAATATAACGTTTTTACTATGTTTAAATACGCGTTTTCATATGATAATTGTCGAAAAACGTAATCGACATACGCGAATTTCGGTATATGCGAAGATAAAATCGTGAAATCTTTAATAATACTTGTGCCACAGTTAGAAAAATGTTACCAATCGATTCAGAACATTGCATTTCATAAGATCAAACATCTATTTTATATTGGAATCAAAGTTTTTAACATTCTTTCATATCGTATATACGATTTTTCGCTCATATACGCGTATCGTCGAAAAACGAAAACTTGAAATCTCGTTCAATTTCAATGATTTTATATTCTATCGATGCAGAATAAAGAATATAACAAGAATTTAACGTTTTTACTATGTTTAAATACGCGTTTTCATATGATAATTGTCGAAAAACGTAATCAACATACGCGAATTTCGGTATATGCGAAGATAAAATCGTGAAATCTTTAATAATACTTGTGCCACAGTTAGAAAAATGTTACCAATTGATTCAGAACATTGCATTTCATAAGATCAAACATTTATTTTATATTGGAATCAAAGTTTTTAACATTCTTTCATATCGTATATACGATTTTTCGCTCATAGACGCGTATCGTCGAAAAACGAAAACTTGAAATCTCGTTCAATTTCAATGATTTTATATTCTATCGATGCAGAATAAAGAATATAATAAGAATATAACGTTTTTACTATGTTTAAATACGCGTTTTCATATGATAATTGTCGAAAAACGTAATCGACATACGCGAATTTCGGTATATGCGAAGATAAAATCGTGAAATCTTTAATAATACTTGTGCCACAGTTAGAAAAATGTTACCAATCGATTCAGAACATTGCATTTCATAAGATCAAACATCTATTTTATATTGGAATCAAAGTTTTTAACATTCTTTCATATCGTATATACGATTTTTCGCTCATATACGCGTATCGTCGAAAAACGAAAACTTGAAATCTCGTTCAATTTCAATGATTTTATATTCTATCGATGCAGAATAAAGAATATAACAAGAATATAACGTTTTTACTATGTTTAAATTCGCGTTTTCATATGATAATTGTCGAAAAACGTAATCGACATACGCGAATTTCGGTATATGCGAAGATAAAATCGTGAAATCTTTAATAATACCTGTGCCACAGTTAGAAAAATGTTACCAATCGATTCAGAACATTGCATTTCATAAGATCAACCATCTATTTTATATTGGAATCAAAGTTTTTAACATTCTTTCATATCGTATATACGATTTTTCGCTCATATACGCGTATCGTCGAAAAACGAAAACTTGAAATCTCGTTCAATTTCAATGATTTTATATTCTATCGATGCAGAATAAAGAATATAACAAGAATATAACGTTTTTACTATGTTTAAATACGCGTTTTCATATGATAATTGTCGAAAAACGTAATCGACATACGCGAATTTCGGTATATGCGAAGATAAAATCGTGAAATGTTTAATAATACTTGTGCCACAGTTAGAAAAATGTTACCAATCGATTCAGAACATTGCATTTCATAAGATCAAACATCTATTTTATATTGGAATCAAAGTTTTTAACATTCTTTCATATCGTATATACGATTTTTCTCTCATATACGCGTATCGTCGAAAAACGAAAACTTGAAATCTCGTTCAATTTCAATGATTTTATATTCTATCGATGCAGAATAAAGAATATAACAAGAATATAACGTTTTTACTATGTTTAAATACGCGTTTTCATATGATAATTGTCGAAAAACGTAATCGACATACGCGAATTTCGGTATATGCGAAGATAAAATCGTGAAATCTTTAATAATACTTGTGCCACAGTTAGAAAAATGTTACCAATCGATACAGAACATTGCATTTCATAAGATCAAACTTCTATTTTATATTGGAATCAAAGTTTTTAACATTCTTTCATATCGTATATACGATTTTTCGCTCATATACGCGTATCGTCGAAAAACGAAAACTTGAAATCTCGTTCAATTTCAATGATTTTATATTCTATCGATGCAGAATAAAGAATATAACAAGAATATAACGTTTTTACTATGTTTAAATACGCGTTTTCATATGATAATTGTCGAAAAACGTAATCGACATACGCGAATTTCGGTATATGCGAAGATAAAATCGTGAAATGTTTAATAATACTTGTGCCACAGTTAGAAAAATGTTACCAATCGATTCAGAACATTGCATTTCATAAGATCAAACATCTATTTTATATTGGAATCAAAGTTTTTAACATTCTTTCATATCGTATATACGATTTTTCGCTCATATACGCGTATCGTCGAAAAACGAAAACTTGAAATCTCGTTCAATTTCAATGATTTTATATTCTATCGATGCAGAATAAAGAATATAACAAGAATATAACGTTTTTACTATGTTTAAATTCGCGTTTTCATATGATAATTGTCGAAAAACGTAATCGACATACGCGAATTTCGGTATATGCGAAGATAAAATCGTGAAATCTTTAATAATACCTGTGCCACAGTTAGAAAAATGTTACCAATCGATTCAGAACATTGCATTTCATAAGATCAACCATCTATTTTATATTGGAATCAAAGTTTTTAACATTCTTTCATATCGTATATACGATTTTTCGCTCATATACGCGTATCGTCGAAAAACGAAAACTTGAAATCTCGTTCAATTTCAATGATTTTATATTCTATCGATGCAGAATAAAGAATATAACAAGAATATAACGTTTTTACTATGTTTAAATACGCGTTTTCATATGATAATTGTCGAAAAACGTAATCGACATACGCGAATTTCGGTATATGCGAAGATAAAATCGTGAAATGTTTAATAATACTTGTGCCACAGTTAGAAAAATGTTACCAATCGATTCAGAACATTGCATTTCATAAGATCAAACATCTATTTTATATTGGAATCAAAGTTTTTAACATTCTTTCATATCGTATATACGATTTTTCGCTCATATACGCGTATCGTCGAAAAACGAAAACTTGAAATCTCGTTCAATTTCAATGATTTTATATTCTATCGATGCAGAATAAAGAATATAACAAGAATATAACGTTTTTACTATGTTTAAATACGCGTTTTCATATGATAATTGTCGAAAAACGTAATCGACATACGCGAATTTCGGTATATGCAAAGATAAAATCGTGAAATCTTTAATAATACTTGTGCCACAGTTAGAAAAATGTTACCAATCGATACAGAACATTGCATTTCATAAGATCAAACTTCTATTTTATATTGGAATCAAAGTTTTTAACATTCTTTCATATCGTATATACGATTTTTCGCTCATATACGCGTATCGTCGAAAAACGAAAACTTGAAATCTCGTTCAATTTCAATGATTTTATATTCTATCGATGCAGAATAAAGAATATAACAAGAATATAACGTTTTTACTATGTTTAAATACGCGTTTTCATATGATAATTGTCGAAAAACGTAATCGACATACGCGAATTTCGGTATATGCGAAGATAAAATCGTGAAATCTTTAATAATACTTGTGCCACAGTTAGAAAAATGTTACCAATTGATTCAGAACATTGCATTTCATAAGATCAAACATCTATTTTATATTGGAATCAAAGTTTTTAACATTCTTTCATATCGTATATACGATTTTTCGCTCATATACGCGTATCGTCGAAAAACGAAAACTTGAAATCTCGTTCAATTTCAATGATTTTATATTCTATCGATGCAGAATAAAGAATATAACAAGAATATAACGTTTTTACTATGTTTAAATACGCGTTTTCATATGATAATTGTCGAAGAACGTAATCGACATACGCGAATTTCGTTATATGCGAAGATAAAATCGTGAAATCTTTAATAATACTTGTGCCACAGTTAGAAAAATGTTACCAATCGATTCAGAACATTGCATTTCATAAGATCAAACATCTAATTTATATTGGAATCAAAGTTTTTAACATTCTTTCATATCGTATATACGATTTTTCGCTCATATACGCGTATCGTCGAAAAACGAAAACTTGAAATCTCGTTCAATTTCAATGATTTTATATTCTATCGATGCAGAATAAAGAATATAACAAGAATATAACGTTTTTACTATGTTTAAATACGCGTTTTCATATGATAATTGTCGAAAAACGTAATCGACATACGCGAATTTCGTTATATGCGAAGATAAAATCGTGAAATCTTTAATAATACTTGTGCCACAGTTAGAAAAATGTTACCAATCGATTCAGAACATTGCATTTCATAAGATCAAACATCTAATTTATATTGGAATCAAAGTTTTTAACATTCTTTCATATCGTATATACGATTTTTCGCTCATATACGCGTATCGTCGAAAAACGAAAACTTGAAATCTCGTTCAATTTCAATGATTTTATATTCTATCGATGCAGAATAAAGAATATAACAAGAATATAACGTTTTTACTATGTTTAAATACGCGTTTTCATATGATAATTGTCGAAAAACGTAATCGACATACGCGAATTTCGGTATATGCGAAGATAAAATCGTGAAATCTTTAATAATACTTGTGCCACAGTTAGAAAAATGTTACCAATCGATTCAGAACATTGCATTTCATAAGATCAAACATCTATTTTATATTGGAATCAAAGTTTTTAACATTCTTTCATATCGTATATACGATTTTTCGCTCATATACGCGTATCGTCGAAAAACGAAAACTTGAAATCTCGTTCAATTTCAATGATTTTATATTCTATCGATGCAGAATAAAGAATATAACAAGAATATAACGATTTTACTATGTTTAAATACGCGTTTTCATATGATAATTGTCGAAAAACGTAATCGACATACGCGAATTTCGGTATATGCGAAGATAAAATCGTGAAATCTTTAATAATACTTGTGCCACAGTTAGAAAAATGTTACCAATCGATTCAGAACATTGCATTTCATAAGATCAAACATCTATTTTATATTGGAATCAAAGTTTTTAACATTCTTTCATATCGTATATACGATTTTTCGCTCATATACGCGTATCGTCGAAAAACGAAAACTTGAAATCTCGTTCAATTTCAATGATTTTATATTCTATCGATGCAGAATAAAGAATATAATAAGAATATAACGTTTTTACTATGTTTAAATACGCGTTTTCATATGATAATTGTCGAAAAACGTAATCGACATACGCGAATTTCGGTATATGCGAAGATAAAATCGTGAAATCTTTAATAATACTTGTGCCACAGTTAGAAAAATGTTACCAATCGATTCAGAACATTGCATTTCATAAGATCAAACATCTATTTTATATTGGAATCAAAGTTTTTAACATTCTTTCATATCGTATATACGATTTTTCGCTCATATACGCGTATCGTCGAAAAACGAAAACTTGAAATCTCGTTCAATTTCAATGATTTTATATTCTATCGATGCAGAATAAAGAATATAACAAGGAAATAACGTTTTTACTATGTTTAAATACGCGTTTTCATATGATAATTGTCGAAAAACGTAATCGACATACGCGAATTTCGGTATATGCGAAGATAAAATCGTGAAATCTTTAATAATACTTGTGCCACAGTTAGAAAAATGTTACCAATCGATTCAGAACATTGCATTGCATAAGATCAAACATCTATTTTATATTGGAATCAAAGTTTTTAACATTCTTTCATATCGTATATACGATTTTTCGCTCATATACGCCTATCGTCGAAAAACGAAAACTTGAAATCTCGTTCAATTTCAATGATTTTATATTCTATCGATGCAGAATAAAGAATATAACAAGAATATAACGTTTTTACTATGTTTAAATACGCGTTTTCATATGATAATTTTCGAAAAACGTAATCGACATACGCGAATTTCGGTATATGCGAAGATAAAATCGTGAAATCTTTAATAATACTTGTGCCACAGTTAGAAAAATGTTACCAATCGATTCAGAACATTGCATTTCATAAGATCAAACATCTATTTTATATTGGAATCAAAGTTTTTAACATTCTTTCATATCGTATATACGATTTTTCGCTCATATACGCGTATCGTCGAAAAACGAAAACTTGAAATCTCGTTCAATTTCAATGATTTTATATTCTATCGATGCAGAATAAAGAATATAACAAGAATATAACGTTTTTACTATGTTTAAATACGCGTTTTCATATGATAATTGTCGAAAAACGTAATCGACATACGCGAATTTCGGTATATGCGAAGATAAAATCGTGAAATCTTTAATAATACTTGTGCCACAGTTAGAAAAATGTTACCAATCGATTCAGAACATTGCATTTCATAAGATCAAACATCTATTTTATATTGGAATCAAAGTTTTTAACATTCTTTCATATCGTATATACGATTTTTCGCTCATATACGCGTATCGTCGAAAAACGAAAACTTGAAATCTCGTTCAATTTCAATGATTTTATATTCTATCGATGCAGAATAAAGAATATAACAAGAATATAACGTTTTTACTATGTTTAAATACGCGTTTTCATATGATAATTGTCGAAAAACGTAATCGACATACGCGAATTTCGGTATATGCGAAGATAAAATCGTGAAATCTTTAATAATACTTGTGCCACAGTTAGAAAAATGTTACCAATCGATTCAGAACATTGCATTTCATAAGATCAAACATCTATTTTATATTGGAATCAAAGTTTTTAACATTCTTTCATATCGTATATACGATTTTTCGCTCATATACGCGTATCGTCGAAAAACGAAAACTTGAAATCTCGTTCAATTTCAATGATTTTATATTCTATCGATGCAGAATAAAGAATATAACAAGAATATAACGATTTTACTATGTTTAAATACGCGTTTTCATATGATAATTGTCGAAAAACGTAATCGACATACGCGAATTTCGGTATATGCGAAGATAAAATCGTGAAATCTTTAATAATACTTGTGCCACAGTTAGAAAAATGTTACCAATCGATTCAGAACATTGCATTTCATAAGATCAAACATCTATTTTATATTGGAATCAAAGTTTTTAACATTCTTTCATATCGTATATACGATTTTTCGCTCATATACGCGTATCGTCGAAAAACGAAAACTTGAAATCTCGTTCAATTTCAATGATTTTATATTCTATCGATGCAGAATAAAGAATATAATAAGAATATAACGTTTTTACTATGTTTAAATACGCGTTTTCATATGATAATTGTCGAAAAACGTAATCGACATACGCGAATTTCGGTATATGCGAAGATAAAATCGTGAAATCTTTAATAATACTTGTGCCACAGTTAGAAAAATGTTACCAATCGATTCAGAACATTGCATTTCATAAGATCAAACATCTATTTTATATTGGAATCAAAGTTTTTAACATTCTTTCATATCGTATATACGATTTTTCGCTCATATACGCGTATCGTCGAAAAACGAAAACTTGAAATCTCGTTCAATTTCAATGATTTTATATTCTATCGATGCAGAATAAAGAATATAACAAGGAAATAACGTTTTTACTATGTTTAAATACGCGTTTTCATATGATAATTGTCGAAAAACGTAATCGACATACGCGAATTTCGGTATATGCGAAGATAAAATCGTGAAATCTTTAATAATACTTGTGCCACAGTTAGAAAAATGTTACCAATCGATTCAGAACATTGCATTGCATAAGATCAAACATCTATTTTATATTGGAATCAAAGTTTTTAACATTCTTTCATATCGTATATACGATTTTTCGCTCATATACGCCTATCGTCGAAAAACGAAAACTTGAAATCTCGTTCAATTTCAATGATTTTATATTCTATCGATGCAGAATAAAGAATATAACAAGAATATAACGTTTTTACTATGTTTAAATACGCGTTTTCATATGATAATTTTCGAAAAACGTAATCGACATACGCGAATTTCGGTATATGCGAAGATAAAATCGTGAAATCTTTAATAATACTTGTGCCACAGTTAGAAAAATGTTACCAATCGATTCAGAACATTGCATTTCATAAGATCAAACATCTATTTTATATTGGAATCAAAGTTTTTAACATTCTTTCATATCGTATATACGATTTTTCGCTCATATACGCGTATCGTCGAAAAACGAAAACTTGAAATCTCGTTCAATTTCAATGATTTTATATTCTATCGATGCAGAATAAAGAATATAACAAGAATATAACGTTTTTACTATGTTTAAATACGCGTTTTCATATGATAATTGTCGAAAAACGTAATCGACATACGCGAATTTCGGTATATGCGAAGATAAAATCGTGAAATCTTTAATAATACTTGTGCCACAGTTAGAAAAATGTTACCAATCGATTCAGAACATTGCATTTCATAAGATCAAACATCTATTTTATATTGGAATCAAAGTTTTTAACATTCTTTCATATCGTATATACGATTTTTCGCTCATATACGCGTATCGTCGAAAAACGAAAACTTGAAATCTCGTTCAATTTCAATGATTTTATATTCTATCGATGCAGAATAAAGAATATAATAAGAATATAACGTTTTTACTATGTTTAAATACGCGTTTTCATATGATAATTGTCGAAAAACGTAATCGACATACGCGAATTTCGGTATATGCGAAGATAAAATCGTGAAATCTTTAATAATACTTGTGCCACAGTTAGAAAAATGTTACCAATCGATTCAGAACATTGCATTTCATAAGATCAAACATCTATTTTATATTGGAATCAAAGTTTTTAACATTCTTTCATATCGTATATACGATTTTTCGCTCATATACGCGTATCGTCGAAAAACGAAAACTTGAAATCTCGTTCAATTTCAATGATTTTATATTCTATCGATGCAGAATAAGGAATATAACAAGAAAATAACGTTTTTACTATGTTTAAATACGCGTTTTCATATGATAATTGTCGAAAAACGTAATCGACATACGCGAATTTCGGTATATGCGAAGATAAAATCGTGAAATCTTTAATAATACTTGTGCCACAGTTAGAAAAATGTTACCAATCGATTCAGAACATTGCATTGCATAAGATCAAACATCTATTTTATATTGGAATCAAAGTTTTTAACATTCTTTCATATCGTATATACGATTTTTCGCTCATATACGCCTATCGTCGAAAAACGAAAACTTGAAATCTCGTTCAATTTCAATGATTTTATATTCTATCGATGCAGAATAAAGAATATAACAAGAATATAACGTTTTTACTATGTTTAAATACGCGTTTTCATATGATAATTTTCGAAAAACTTAATCGACATACGCGAATTTCGGTATATGCGAAGATAAAATCGTGAAATCTTTAATAATACTTGTGCCACAGTTAGAAAAATGTTACCAATCGATTCAGAACATTGCATTTCATAAGATCAAACATCTATTTTATATTGGAATCAAAGTTTTTAACATTCTTTCATATCGTATATACGATTTTTCGCTCATATACGCGTATCGTCGAAAAACGAAAACTTGAAATCTCGTTCAATTTCAATGATTTTATATTCTATCGATGCAGAATAAAGAATATAACAAGAATATAACGTTTTTACTATGTTTAAATACGCGTTTTCATATGATAATTGTCGAAAAACGTAATCGACATACGCGAATTTCGGTATATGCGAAGATAAAATCGTGAAATCTTTAATAATACTTGTGCCACAGTTAGAAAAATGTTACCAATCGATTCAGAACATTGCATTTCATAAGATCAAACATCTATTTTATATTGGAATCAAAGTTTTTAACATTCTTTCATATCGTATATACGATTTTTCGCTCATATACGCGTATCGTCGAAAAACGAAAACTTGAAATCTCGTTCAATTTCAATGATTTTAAATTCTATCGATGCAGAATAAAGAATATAACAAGAATATAACGTTTTTACTATGTTTAAATACGCGTTTTCATATGATAATTGTCGAAAAACGTAATCGACATACGCGAATTTCGGTATATGCGAAGATAAAATCGTGAAATCTTTAATAATACTTGTGCCACAGTTAGAAAAATGTTACCAATCGATTCAGAACATTGCATTTCATAAGATCAAACATCTATTTTATATTGGAATCAAAGTTTTTAACATTCTTTCATATCGTATATACGATTTTTCGCTCATATACGCGTATCGTCGAAAAACGAAAACTTGAAATCTCGTTCAATTTCAATGATTTTATATTCTATCGATGCA
Organism: Vespa crabro; assembly: GCF_910589235.1. Taxonomy (NCBI): domain Eukaryota; kingdom Metazoa; phylum Arthropoda; class Insecta; order Hymenoptera; family Vespidae; genus Vespa; species Vespa crabro. The sequence goes on from NC_060962.1 coordinate 23,077, forward strand.
GAATAAAGAATATAACAAGAAAATAACGTTTTTACTATGTTTAAATACGCGTTTTCATATGATAATTGTCGAAAAACGTAATCGACATACGCGAATTTCGGTATATGCGAAGATAAAATCGTGAAATCTTTAATAATACTTGTGCCACAGTTAGAAAAATGTTACCAATTGATTCAGAACATTGCATTTCATAAGATCAAACATCTATTTTATATTGGAATCAAAGTTTTTAACATTCTTTCATATCGTATATACGATTTTTCGCTCATATACGCGTATCGTCGAAAAACGAAAACTTGAAATCTCGTTCAATTTCAATGATTTTATATTCTATCGATGCAGAATAAAGAATATAACAAGAATATAACGTTTTTACTATGTTTAAATACGCGTTTTCATATGATAATTGTCGAAAAACGTAATCGACATACGCGAATTTCGTTATATGCGAAGATAAAATCGTGAAATCTTTAATAATACTTGTGCCACAGTTAGAAAAATGTTACCAATCGATTCAGAACATTGCATTTCATAAGATCAAACATCTAATTTATATTGGAATCAAAGTTTTTAACATTCTTTCATATCGTATATACGATTTTTCGCTCATATACGCGTATCGTCGAAAAACGAAAACTTGAAATCTCGTTCAATTTCAATGATTTTATATTCTATCGATGCAGAATAAAGAATATAACAAGAATATAACGTTTTTACTATGTTTAAATACGCGTTTTCATATGATAATTGTCGAAAAACGTAATCGACATACGCGAATTTCGTTATATGCGAAGATAAAATCGTGAAATCTTTAATAATACTTGTGCCACAGTTAGAAAAATGTTACCAATCGATTCAGAACATTGCATTTCATAAGATCAAACATCTATTTTATATTGGAATCAAAGTTTTTAACATTCTTTCATATCGTATATACGATTTTTCGCTCATATACGCGTATCGTCGAAAAACGAAAACTTGAAATCTCGTTCAATTTCAATGATTTTATATTCTATCGATGCAGAATAAAGAATATAACAAGAATATAACGTTTTTACTATGTTTAAATACGCGTTTTCATATGATAATTGTCGAAAAACGTAATCGACATACGCGAATTTCGGTATATGCGAAGATAAAATCGTGAAATCTTTAATAATACTTGTGCCAAAGTTAGAAAAATGTTACCAATCGATTCAGAACATTGCATTTCATAAGATCAAACATCTATTTTATATTGGAATCAAAGTTTTTAACATTCTTTCATATCGTATATACGATTTTTCGCTCATATACGCGTATCGTCGAAAAACGAAAACTTGAAATCTCGTTCAATTTCAATGATTTTATATTCTATCGATGCAGAATAAAGAATATAACAAGAATATAACGATTTTACTATGTTTAAATACGCGTTTTCATATGATAATTGTCGAAAAACGTAATCGACATACGCGAATTTCGGTATATGCGAAGATAAAATCGTGAAATCTTTAATAATACTTGTGCCACAGTTAGAAAAATGTTACCAATCGATTCAGAACATTGCATTTCATAAGATCAAACATCTATTTTATATTGGAATCAAAGTTTTTAACATTCTTTCATATCGTATATACGATTTTTCGCTCATATACGCGTATCGTCGAAAAACGAAAACTTGAAATCTCGTTCAATTTCAATGATTTTATATTCTATCGATGCAGAATAAAGAATATAATAAGAATATAACGTTTTTACTATGTTTAAATACGCGTTTTCATATGATAATTGTCGAAAAACGTAATCGACATACGCGAATTTCGGTATATGCGAAGATAAAATCGTGAAATCTTTAATAATACTTGTGCCACAGTTAGAAAAATGTTACCAATCGATTCAGAACATTGCATTTCATAAGATCAAACATCTATTTTATATTGGAATCAAAGTTTTTAACATTCTTTCATATCGTATATACGATTTTTCGCTCATATACGCGTATCGTCGAAAAACGAAAACTTGAAATCTCGTTCAATTTCAATGATTTTATATTCTATCGATGCAGAATAAAGAATATAACAAGAAAATAACGTTTTTACTATGTTTAAATACGCGTTTTCATATGATAATTGTCGAAAAACGTAATCGACATACGCGAATTTCGGTATATGCGAAGATAAAATCGTGAAATCTTTAATAATACTTGTGCCACAGTTAGAAAAATGTTACCAATCGATTCAGAACATTGCATTGCATAAGATCAAACATCTATTTTATATTGGAATCAAAGTTTTTAACATTCTTTCATATCGTATATACGATTTTTCGCTCATATACGCCTATCGTCGAAAAACGAAAACTTGAAATCTCGTTCAATTTCAATGATTTTATATTCTATCGATGCAGAATAAAGAATATAACAAGAATATAACGTTTTTACTATGTTTAAATACGCGTTTTCATATGATAATTTTCGAAAAACGTAATCGACATACGCGAATTTCGGTATATGCGAAGATAAAATCGTGAAATCTTTAATAATACTTGTGCCACAGTTAGAAAAATGTTACCAATCGATTCAGAACATTGCATTTCATAAGATCAAACATCTATTTTATATTGGAATCAAAGTTTTTAACATTCTTTCATATCGTATATACGATTTTTCGCTCATATACGCGTATGGTCGAAAAACGAAAACTTGAAATCTCGTTCAATTTCAATGATTTTATATTCTATCGATGCAGAATAAAGAATATAACAAGAATATAACGTTTTTACTATGTTTAAATACGCGTTTTCATATGATAATTGTCGAAAAACGTAATCGACATACGCGAATTTCGGTATATGCGAAGATAAAATCGTGAAATCTTTAATAATACTTGTGCCACAGTTAGAAAAATGTTACCAATCGATTCAGAACATTGCATTTCATAAGATCAAACATCTATTTTATATTGGAATCAAAGTTTTTAACATTCTTTCATATCGTATATACGATTTTTCGCTCATATACGCGTATCGTCGAAAAACGAAAACTTGAAATCTCGTTCAATTTCAATGATTTTATATTCTATCGATGCAGAATAAAGAATATAATAAGAATATAACGTTTTTACTATGTTTAAATACGCGTTTTCATATGATAATTGTCGAAAAACGTAATCGACATACGCGAATTTCGGTATATGCGAAGATAAAATCGTGAAATCTTTAATAATACTTGTGCCACAGTTAGAAAAATGTTACCAATCGATTCAGAACATTGCATTGCATAAGATCAAACATCTATTTTATATTGGAATCAAAGTTTTTAACATTCTTTCATATCGTATATACGATTTTTCGCTCATATACGCCTATCGTCGAAAAACGAAAACTTGAAATCTCGTTCAATTTCAATGATTTTATATTCTATCGATGCAGAATAAAGAATATAACAAGAATATAACGTTTTTACTATGTTTAAATACGCGTTTTCATATGATAATTTTCGATAAACGTAATCGACATACGCGAATTTCGGTATATGCGAAGATAAAATCGTGAAATCTTTAATAATACTTGTGCCACAGTTAGAAAAATGTTACCAATCGATTCAGAACATTGCATTTCATAAGATCAAACATCTATTTTATATTGGAATCAAAGTTTTTAACATTCTTTCATATCGTATATACGATTTTTCGCTCATATACGCGTATCGTCGAAAAACGAAAACTTGAAATCTCGTTCAATTTCAATGATTTTATATTCTATCGATGCAGAATAAAGAATATAACAAGAATATAACGTTTTTACTATGTTTAAATACGCGTTTTCATATGATAATTGTCGAAAAACGTAATCGACATACGCGAATTTCGGTATATGCGAAGATAAAATCGTGAAATCTTTAATAATACTTGTGCCACAGTTAGAAAAATGTTACCAATCGATTCAGAACATTGCATTTCATAAGATCAAACATCTATTTTATATTGGAATCAAAGTTTTTAACATTCTTTCATATCGTATATACGATTTTTCGCTCATATACGCGTATCGTCGAAAAACGAAAACTTGAAATCTCGTTCAATTTCAATGATTTTATATTCTATCGATGCAGAATAAAGAATATAACAAGAATATAACGTTTTTACTATGTTTAAATACGCGTTTTCATATGATAATTGTCGAAAAACGTAATCGACATACGCGAATTTCGGTATATGCGAAGATAAAATCGTGAAATCTTTAATAATACTTGTGCCACAGTTAGAAAAATGTTACCAATCGATTCAGAACATTGCATTGCATAAGATCAAACATCTATTTTATATTGGAATCAAAGTTTTTAACATTCTTTCATATCGTATATACGATTTTTCGCTCATATACGCCTATCGTCGAAAAACGAAAACTTGAAATCTCGTTCAATTTCAATGATTTTATATTCTATCGATGCAGAATAAAGAATATAACAAGAATATAACGTTTTTACTATGTTTAAATACGCGTTTTCATATGATAATTGTCGAAAAACGTAATCGACATACGCGAATTTCGGTATATGCGAAGATAAAATCGTGAAATCTTTAATAATACTTGTGCCACAGTTAGAAAAATGTTACCAATCGATTCAGAACATTGCATTTCATAAGATCAAACATCTATTTTATATTGGAATCAAAGTTTTTAACATTCTTTCATATCGTATATACGATTTTTCGCTCATATACGCGTATCGTCGAAAAACGAAAACTTGAAATCTCGTTCAATTTCAATGATTTTATATTCTATCGATGCAGAATAAAGAATATAACAAGAATATAACGTTTTTACTATGTTTAAATACGCGTTTTCATATGATAATTGTCGAAAAACGTAATCGACATACGCGAATTTCGGTATATGCGAAGATAAAATCGTGAAATCTTTAATAATACTTGTGCCACAGTTAGAAAAATGTTACCAATCGATTCAGAACATTGCATTTCATAAGATCAAACATCTATTTTATATTGGAATCAAAGTTTTTAACATTCTTTCATATCGTATATACGATTTTTCGCTCATATACGCGTATCGTCGAAAAACGAAAACTTGAAATCTCGTTCAATTTCAATGATTTTATATTCAATCGATGCAGAATAAAGAATATAATAAGAATATAACGTTTTTACTATGTTTAAATACGCGTTTTCATATGATAATTGTCGAAAAACGTAATCGACATACGCGAATTTCGGTATATTCGAAGATAAAATCGTGAAATCTTTAATAATACTTGTGCCACAGTTAGAAAAATGTTACCAATCGATTCAGAACATTGCATTTCATAAGATCAAACATCTATTTTATATTGGAATCAAAGTTTTTAACATTCTTTCATATCGTATATACGATTTTTCGCTCATATACGCGTATCGTCGAAAAACGAAAACTTGAAATCTCGTTCAATTTCAATGATTTTATATTCTATCGATGCAGAATAAAGAATATAACAAGAAAATAACGTTTTTACTATGTTTAAATACGCGTTTTCATATGATAATTGTCGAAAAACGTAATCGACATACGCGAATTTCGGTATATGCGAAGATAAAATCGTGAAATCTTTAATAATACTTGTGCCACAGTTAGAAAAATGTTACCAATCGATTCAGAACATTGCATTGCATAAGATCAAACATCTATTTTATATTGGAATCAAAGTTTTTAACATTCTTTCATATCGTATATACGATTTTTCGCTCATATACGCCTATCGTCGAAAAACGAAAACTTGAAATCTCTTTCAATTTCAATGATTTTATATTCTATCGATGCAGAATAAAGAATATAACAAGAATATAACGTTTTTACTATGTTTAAATACGCGTTTTCATATGATAATTTTCGAAAAACGTAATCGACATACGCGAATTTCGGTATATGCGAAGATAAAATCGTGAAATCTTTAATAATACTTGTGCCACAGTTAGAAAAATGTTACCAATCGATTCAGAACATTGCATTTCATAAGATCAAACATCTATTTTATATTGGAATCAAAGTTTTTAACATTCTTTCATATCGTATATACGATTTTTCGCTCATATACGCGTATCGTCGAAAAACGAAAACTTTAAATCTCGTTCAATTTCAATGATTTTATATTCTATCGATGCAGAATAAAGAATATAACAAGAATATAACGTTTTTACTATGTTTAAATACGCGTTTTCATATGATAATTGTCGAAAAACGTAATCGACATACGCGAATTTCGGTATATGCGAAGATAAAATCGTGAAATCTTTAATAATACTTGTGCCACAGTTAGAAAAATGTTACCAATCGATTCAGAACATTGCATTTCATAAGATCAAACATCTATTTTATATTGGAATCAAAGTTTTTAACATTCTTTCATATCGTATATACGATTTTTCGCTCATATACGCGTATCGTCGGAAAACGAAAACTTGAAATCTCGTTCAATTTCAATGATTTTATATTCTATCGATGCAGAATAAAGAATATAACAAGAATATAACGTTTTTACTATGTTTAAATACGCGTTTTCATATGATAATTGTCGAAAAACGTAATCGACATACGCGAATTTCGGTATATGCGAAGATAAAATCGTGAAATCTTTAATAATACTTGTGCCACAGTTAGAAAAATGTTACCAATCGATTCAGAACATTGCATTTCATAAGATCAAACATCTATTTTATATTGGAATCAAAGTTTTTAACATTCTTTCATATCGTATATACGATTTTTCGCTCATATACGCGTATCGTCGAAAAACGAAAACTTGAAATCTCGTTCAATTTCAATGATTTTATATTCTATCGATGCAGAATAAAGAATATAACAAGAATATAACGTTTTTACTATGTTTAAATACGCGTTTTCATATGATAATTGTCGAAAAACGTAATCGACATACGCGAATTTCGGTATATGCGAAGATAAAATCGTGAAATCTTTAATAATACTTGTGCCACAGTTAGAAAAATGTTACCAATCGATTCAGAACATTGCATTTCATAAGATCAAACATCTATTTTATATTGGAATCAAAGTTTTTAACATTCTTTCATATCGTATATACGATTTTTCGCTCATATACGCGTATCGTCGAAAAACGAAAACTTGAAATCTCGTTCAATTTCAATGATTTTATATTCTATCGATGCAGAATAAAGAATATAACAAGAATATAACGTTTTTACTATGTTTAAATACGCGTTTTCATATGATAATTGTCGAAAAACGTAATCGACATACGCGAATTTCGGTATATGCGAAGATAAAATCGTGAAATCTTTAATAATACTTGTGCCACAGTTAGAAAAATGTTACCAATCGATTCAGAACATTGCATTTCATAAGATCAAACATCTATTTTATATTGGAATCAAAGTTTTTAACATTCTTTCATATCGTATATACGATTTTTCGCTCATATACGCGTATCGTCGAAAAACGAAAACTTGAAATCTCGTTCAATTTCAATGATTTTATATTCTATCGATGCAGAATAAAGAATATAACAAGAATATAACGTTTTTACTATGTTTAAATACGCGTTTTCATATGATAATTGTCGAAAAACGTAATCGACATACGCGAATTTCGGTATATGCGAAGATAAAATCGTGAAATCTTTAATAATACTTGTGCCACAGTTAGAAAAATGTTACCAATCGATTCAGAACATTGCATTTCATAAGATCAAACATCTATTTTATATTGGAATCAAAGTTTTTAACATTCTTTCATATCGTATATACGATTTTTCGCTCATATACGCGTATCGTCGAAAAACGAAAACTTGAAATCTCGTTCAATTTCAATGATTTTATATTCTATCGATGCAGAATAAAGAATATAACAAGAATATAACGTTTTTACTATGTTTAAATACGCGTTTTCATATGATAATTGTCGAAAAACGTAATCGACATACGCGAATTTCGGTATATGCGAAGATAAAATCGTGAAATCTTTAATAATACTTGTGCCACAGTTAGAAAAATGTTACCAATCGATTCAGAACATTGCATTTCATAAGATCAAACATCTATTTTATATTGGAATCAAAGTTTTTAACATTCTTTCATATCGTATATACGATTTTTCGCTCATATACGCGTATCGTCGAAAAACGAAAACTTGAAATCTCGTTCAATTTCAATGATTTTATATTCTATCGATGCAGAATAAAGAATATAACAAGAATATAACGTTTTTACTATGTTTAAATACGCGTTTTCATATGATAATTGTCGAAAAACGTAATCGACATACGCGAATTTCGGTATATGCGAAGATAAAATCGTGAAATCTTTAATAATACTTGTGCCACAGTTAGAAAAATGTTACCAATCGATTCAGAACATTGCATTTCATAAGATCAAACATCTATTTTATATTGGAATCAAAGTTTTTAACATTCTTTCATATCGTATATACGATTTTTCGCTCATATACGCGTATCGTCGAAAAACGAAAACTTGAAATCTCGTTCAATTTCAATGATTTTATATTCTATCGATGCAGAATAAAGAATATAACAAGAATATAACGTTTTTACTATGTTTAAATACGCGTTTTCATATGATAATTGTCGAAAAACGTAATCGACATACGCGAATTTCGGTATATGCGAAGATAAAATCGTGAAATCTTTAATAATACTTGTGCCACAGTTAGAAAAATGTTACCAATCGATTCAGAACATTGCATTGCATAAGATCAAACATCTATTTTATATTGGAATCAAAGTTTTTAACATTCTTTCATATCGTATATACGATTTTTCGCTCATATACGCCTATCGTCGAAAAACGAAAACTTGAAATCTCGTTCAATTTCAATGATTTTATATTCTATCGATGCAGAATAAAGAATATAACAAGAATATAACGTTTTTACTATGTTTAAATACGCGTTTTCATATGATAATTGTCGAAAAACGTAATCGACATACGCGAATTTCGGTATATGCGAAGATAAAATCGTGAAATCTTTAATAATACTTGTGCCACAGTTAGAAAAATGTTACCAATCGATTCAGAACATTGCATTTCATAAGATCAAACATCTATTTTATATTGGAATCAAAGTTTTTAACATTCTTTCATATCGTATATACGATTTTTCGCTCATATACGCGTATCGTCGAAAAACGAAAACTTGAAATCTCGTTCAATTTCAATGATTTTATATTCTATCGATGCAGAATAAAGAATATAACAAGAATATAACGTTTTTACTATGTTTAAATACGCGTTTTCATATGATAATTGTCGAAAAACGTAATCGACATACGCGAATTTCGGTATATGCGAAGATAAAATCGTGAAATCTTTAATAATACTTGTGCCACAGTTAGAAAAATGTTACCAATCGATTCAGAACATTGCATTTCATAAGATCAAACATCTATTTTATATTGGAATCAAAGTTTTTAACATTCTTTCATATCGTATATACGATTTTTCGCTCATATACGCGTATCGTCGAAAAACGAAAACTTGAAATCTCGTTCAATTTCAATGATTTTATATTCTATCGATGCAGAATAAAGAATATAATAAGAATATAACGTTTTTACTATGTTTAAATACGCGTTTTCATATGATAATTGTCGAAAAACGTAATCGACATACGCGAATTTCGGTATATGCGAAGATAAAATCGTGAAATCTTTAATAATACTTGTGCCACAGTTAGAAAAATGTTACCAATCGATTCAGAACATTGCATTTCATAAGATCAAACATCTATTTTATATTGGAATCAAAGTTTTTAACATTCTTTCATATCGTATATACGATTTTTCGCTCATATACGCGTATCGTCGAAAAACGAAAACTTGAAATCTCGTTCAATTTCAATGATTTTATATTCTATCGATGCAGAATAAAGAATATAACAAGAAAATAACGTTTTTACTATGTTTAAATACGCGTTTTCATATGATAATTGTCGAAAAACGTAATCGACATACGCGAATTTCGGTATATGCGAAGATAAAATCGTGAAATCTTTAATAATACTTGTGCCACAGTTAGAAAAATGTGACCAATCGATTCAGAACATTGCATTGCATAAGATCAAACATCTATTTTATATTGGAATCAAAGTTTTTAACATTCTTTCATATCGTATATACGATTTTTCGCTCATATACGCCTATCGTCGAAAAACGAAAACTTGAAATCTCGTTCAATTTCAATGATTTTATATTCTATCGATGCAGAATAAAGAATATAACAAGAATATAACGTTTTTACTATGTTTAAATACGCGTTTTCATATGATAATTTTCGAAAAACGTAATCGACATACGCGAATTTCGGTATATGCGAAGATAAAATCGTGAAATCTTTAATAATACTTGTGCCACAGTTAGAAAAATGTTACCAATCGATTCAGAACATTGCATTTCATAAGATCAAACATCTATTTTATATTGGAATCAAAGTTTTTAACATTCTTTCATATCGTATATACGATTTTTCGCTCATATACGCGTATCGTCGAAAAACGAAAACTTTAAATCTCGTTCAATTTCAATGATTTTATATTCTATCGATGCAGAATAAAGAATATAACAAGAATATAACGTTTTTACTATGTTTAAATACGCGTTTTCATATGATAATTGTCGAAAAACGTAATCGACATACGCGAATTTCGGTATATGCGAAGATAAAATCGTGAAATCTTTAATAATACTTGTGCCACAGTTAGAAAAATGTTACCAATCGATTCAGAACATTGCATTTCATAAGATCAAACATCTATTTTATATTGGAATCAAAGTTTTTAACATTCTTTCATATCGTATATACGATTTTTCGCTCATATACGCGTATCGTCGGAAAACGAAAACTTGAAATCTCGTTCAATTTCAATGATTTTATATTCTATCGATGCAGAATAAAGAATATAACAAGAATATAACGTTTTTACTATGTTTAAATACGCGTTTTCATATGATAATTGTCGAAAAACGTAATCGACATACGCGAATTTCGGTATATGCGAAGATAAAATCGTGAAATCTTTAATAATACTTGTGCCACAGTTAGAAAAATGTTACCAATCGATTCAGAACATTGCATTTCATAAGATCAAACATCTATTTTATATTGGAATCAAAGTTTTTAACATTCTTTCATATCGTATATACGATTTTTCGCTCATATACGCGTATCGTCGAAAAACGAAAACTTGAAATCTCGTTCAATTTCAATGATTTTATATTCTATCGATGCAGAATAAAGAATATAACAAGAATATAACGTTTTTACTATGTTTAAATACGCGTTTTCATATGATAATTGTCGAAAAACGTAATCGACATACGCGAATTTCGGTATATGCGAAGATAAAATCGTGAAATCTTTAATAATACTTGTGCCACAGTTAGAAAAATGTTACCAATCGATTCAGAACATTGCATTTCATAAGATCAAACATCTATTTTATATTGGAATCAAAGTTTTTAACATTCTTTCATATCGTATATACGATTTTTCGCTCATATACGCGTATCGTCGAAAAACGAAAACTTGAAATCTCGTTCAATTTCAATGATTTTATATTCTATCGATGCAGAATAAAGAATATAACAAGAATATAACGTTTTTACTATGTTTAAATACGCGTTTTCATATGATAATTGTCGAAAAACGTAATCGACATACGCGAATTTCGGTATATGCGAAGATAAAATCGTGAAATCTTTAATAATACTTGTGCCACAGTTAGAAAAATGTTACCAATCGATTCAGAACATTGCATTTCATAAGATCAAACATCTATTTTATATTGGAATCAAAGTTTTTAACATTCTTTCATATCGTATATACGATTTTTCGCTCATATACGCGTATCGTCGAAAAACGAAAACTTGAAATCTCGTTCAATTTCAATGATTTTATATTCTATCGATGCAGAATAAAGAATATAACAAGAAAATAACGTTTTTACTATGTTTAAATACGCGTTTTCATATGATAATTGTCGAAAAACGTAATCGACATACGCGAATTTCGGTATATGCGAAGATAAAATCGTGAAATCTTTAATAATACTTGTGCCACAGTTAGAAAAATGTTACCAATCGATTCAGAACATTGCATTGCATAAGATCAAACATCTATTTTATATTGGAATCAAAGTTTTTAACATTCTTTCATATCGTATATACGATTTTTCGCTCATATACGCGTATCGTCGAAAAACGAAAACTTGAAATCTCGTTCAATTTCAATGATTTTATATTCTATCGATGCAGAATAAAGAATATAACAAGAATATAACGTTTTTACTATGTTTAAATACGCGTTTTCATATGATAATTTTCGAAAAACGTAATCGACATACGCGAATTTCGGTATATGCGAAGATAAAATCGTGAAATCTTTAATAATACTTGTGCCACAGTTAGAAAAATGATACCAATCGATTCAGAACATTGCATTTCATAAGATCAAACATCTATTTTATATTGGAATCAAAGTTTTTAACATTCTTTCATATCGTATATACGATTTTTCGCTCATATACGCGTATCGTCGAAAAACGAAAACTTGAAATCTCGTTCAATTTCAATGATTTTATATTCTATCGATGCAGAATAAAGAATATAACAAGAATATAACGTTTTTACTATGTTTAAATACGCGTTTTCATATGATAATTGTCGAAAAACGTAATCGACATACGCGAATTTCGGTATATGCGAAGATAAAATCGTGAAATCTTTAATAATACTTGTGCCACAGTTAGAAAAATGTTACCAATCGATTCAGAACATTGCATTTCATAAGATCAAACATCTATTTTATATTGGAATCAAAGTTTTTAACATTCTTTCATATCGTATATACGATTTTTCGCTCATATACGCGTATCGTCGAAAAACGAAAACTTGAAATCTCGTTCAATTTCAATGATTTTATATTCTATCGATGCAGAATAAAGAATATAACAAGAATATAACGTTATTACTATGTTTAAATACGCGTTTTCATATGATAATTTTCGAAAAACGTAATCGACATACGCGAATTTCGGTATATGCGAAGATAAAATCGTGAAATCTTTAATAATACTTGTGCCACAGTTAGAAAAATGTTACCAATCGATTCAGAACATTGCATTTCATAAGATCAAACATCTATTTTATATTGGAATCAAAGTTTTTAACATTCTTTCATATCGTATATACGATTTTTCGCTCATATACGCGTATCGTCGAAAAACGAAAACTTGAAATCTCGTTCAATTTCAATGATTTTATATTCTATCGATGCAGAATAAAGAATATAACAAGAATATAACGTTTTTACTATGTTTAAATACGCGTTTTCATATGATAATTGTCGAAAAACGTAATCGACATACGCGAATTTCGGTATATGCGAAGATAAAATCGTGAAATCTTTAATAATACTTGTGCCACAGTTAGAAAAATGTTACCAATCGATTCAGAACATTGCATTTCATAAGATCAAACATCTATTTTATATTGGAATCAAAGTTTTTAACATTCTTTCATATCGTATATACGATTTTTCGCTCATATACGCGTATCGTCGAAAAACGAAAACTTGAAATCTCGTTCAATTTCAATGATTTTATATTCTATCGATGCAGAATAAAGAATATAACAAGAATATAACGTTTTTACTATGTTTAAATACGCGTTTTCATATGATAATTGTCGAAAAACGTAATCGACATACGCGAATTTCGGTATATGCGAAGATAAAATCGTGAAATCTTTAATATTACTTGTGCCACAGTTAGAAAAATGTTACCAATCGATTCAGAACATTGCATTTCATAAGATCAAACATCTATTTTATATTGGAATCAAAGTTTTTAACATTCTTTCATATCGTATATACGATTTTTCGCTCATATACGCGTATCGTCGAAAAACGAAAACTTGAAATCTCGTTCAATTTCAATGATTTTATATTCTATCGATGCAGAATAAACAATATAACAAGAATATAACGTTTTTACTATGTTTAAATACGCGTTTTCATATGATAATTGTCGAAAAACGTAATCGACATACGCGAATTTCCGTATATGCGAAGATAAAATCGTGAAATCTTTAATAATACTTGTGCCACAGTTAGAAAAATGTTACCAATCGATTCAGAACATTGCATTTCATAAGATCAAACATCTATTTTACATTGGAATCAAAGTTTTTAACATTCTTTCATATCGTATATACGATTTTTCGCTCATATACTCGTATCGTCGAAAAACGAAAACTTGAAATCTCGTTCAATTTCAATGATTTTATATTCTATCGATGCAGAATAAAGAATATAACAAGAATATAACGTTTTTACTATGTTTAAATACGCGTTTTCATATGATAATTGTCGAAAAACGTAATCGACATACGCGAATTTCGTTATATGCGAAGATAAAATCGTGAAATCTTTAATAATACTTGTGCCACAGTTAGAAAAATGTTACCAATTGATTCAGAACATTGCATTTCATAAGATCAAACATCTATTTTATATTGGAATCAAAGTTTTTAACATTCTTTCATATCGTATATACGATTTTTCGCTCATATACGCGTATCGTCGAAAAACGAAAACTTGAAATCTCGTTCAATTTCAATGATTTTATATTCTATCGATGCAGAATAAAGAATATAACAAGAATATAACGTCTTTACTATGTTTAAATACGCATTTTCATATGATAATTGTCGAAAAACGTAATCGATATACGCGAATTTCGGTATATGCGAAGATAAAATCGTGAAATCTTTAATAATACTTGTGCCACAGTTAGAAAAATGTTACCAATCGATTCAGAACATTGCATTTCATAAGATCAAACATCTATTTTATTTTGGAATCAAAGTTTTTAACATTCTTTCATATCGTATATACGATTTTTCGCTCATATACGCGTATCGTCGAAAAACGAAAACTTGAAATCTCGTTCAATTTCAATGATTTTATATTCTATCGATGCAGAATAAAGAATATAACAAGAATATAACGTTTTTACTATGTTTAAATACGCGTTTTCATATGATAATTGTCGAAAAACGTAATCGACATACGCGAATTTCGGTATATGCGAAGATAAAATCGTGAAATCTTTAATAATACTTGTGCCACAGTTAGAAAAATGTTACCAATCGATTCAGAACATTGCATTTCATAAGATCAAACATCTATTTTATATTGGAATCAAAGTTTTTAACATTCTTTCATATCGTATATACGATTTTTCGCTCATATACGCGTATCGTCGAAAAACGAAAACTTGAAATCACGTTCAATTTCAATGATTTTATATTCTATCGATGCAGAATAAAGAATATAACAAGAATATAACGTTTTTACTATGTTTAAATACGCGTTTTCATATGATAATTGTCGAAAAACGTAATCGACATACGCGAATTTCGGTATATGCGAAGATAAAATCGTGAAATCTTTAATAATACTTGTGCCACAGTTAGAAAAATGTTACCAATCGATTCAGAACATTGCATTTCATAAGATCAAACATCTATTTTATATTGGAATCAAAGTTTTTAACATTCTTTCATATCGTATATACGATTTTTCGCTCATATACGCGTATCGTCGAAAAACGAAAACTTGAAATCTCGTTCAATTTCAATGATTTTATATTCTATCGATGCAGAATAAAGAATATAACAAGAATATAACGTTTTTACTATGTTTAAATACGCGTTTTCATATGATAATTGTCGAAAAACGTAATCGACATACGCGAATTTCGGTATATGCGAAGATAAAATCGTGAAATCTTTAATAATACTTGTGCCACAGTTAGAAAAATGTTACCAATCGATTCAGAACATTGCATTTCATAAGACCAAACATCTATTTTATATTGGAATCAAAGTTTTTAACATTCTTTCATATCGTATATACGATTTTTCGCTCATATACGCGTATCGTCGAAAAACGAAAACTTGAAATCTCGTTCAATTTCAATGATTTTATATTCTATCGATGCAGAATAAAGAATATAACAAGAATATAACGTTTTTACTATGTTTAAATACGCGTTTTCATATGATAATTGTCGAAAAACTTAATCGACATACGCGAATTTCGGTATATGCGAAGATAAAATCGTGAAATCTTTAATAATACTTGTGCCACAGTTAGAAAAATGTTACCAATCGATTCAGAACATTGCATTTCATAAGATCAAACATCTATTTTATATTGGAATCAAAGTTTTTAACATTCTTTCATATCGTATATACGATTTTTCGCTCATATACGCGTATCGTCGAAAAACGAAAACTTGAAATCTCGTTCACTTTCAATGATTTTATATTCTATCGATGCAGAATAAAGAATATAACAAGAAAATAGCGTTTTTACTATGTTTAAATACGCGTTTTCATATGATAATTGTCGAAAAACGTAATCGACATACGCGAATTTCGGTATATGCGAAGATAAAATCGTGAAATCTTTAATAATACTTGTGCCACAGTTAGAAAAATGTTACCAATCGATTCAGAACATTGCATTGCATAAGATCAAACATCTATTTTATATTGGAATCAAAGTTTTTAACATTCTTTCATATCGTATATACGATTTTTCGCTCATATACGCGTATCGTCGAAAAACGAAAACTTGAAATCTCGTTCAATTTCAATGATTTTATATTCTATCGATGCAGAATAAAGAATATAACAAGAATATAACGTTTTTACTATGTTTAAATACGCGTTTTCATATGATAATTTTCGAAAAACGTAATCGACATACGCGAATTTCGGTATATGCGAAGATAAAATCGTGAAATCTTTAATAATACTTGTGCCACAGTTAGAAAAATGTTACCAATCGCTTCAGAACATTGCATTTCATAAGATCAAACATCTATTTTATATTGGAATCAAAGTTTTTAACATTCTTTCATATCGTATATACGATTTTTCGCTTATATTCGCGTATCGTCGAAAAACGAAAACTTGAAATCTCGTTCAATTTCAATGATTTTATATTCTATCGATGCAGAATAAAGAATATAACAAGAATATAACGTTTTTACTATGTTTAAATACGCGTTTTCATATGATAATTGTCGAAAAACGTAATCGACATACGCGAATTTCGGTATATGCGAAGATAAAATCGTGAAATCTTTAATAATACTTGTGCCACAGTTAGAAAAATGTTACCAATCGATTCAGAACATTGCATTTCATAAGATCAAACATCTATTTTATATTGGAATCAAAGTTTTTAACATTCTTTCATATCGTATATACGATTTTTCGCTCATATACGCGTATCGTCGAAAAACGAAAACTTGAAATCTCGTTCAATTTCAATGATTTTATATTCTATCGATGCAGAATAAAGAATATAACAAGAATATAACGTTTTTACTATGTTTAAATACGCGTTTTCATATGATAATTGTCGAAAAACGTAATCGACATACGCGAATTTCGGTATATGCGAAGATAAAATCGTGAAATCTTTAATAATACTTGTGCCACAGTTAGAAAAATGTTACCAATCGATTCAGAACATTGCATTTCATAAGATCAAACATCTATTTTATATTGGAATCAAAGTTTTTAACATTCTTTCATATCGTATATACGATTTTTCGCTCATATACGCGTATCGTCGAAAAACGAAAACTTGAAATCTCGTTCAATTTCAATGATTTTATATTCTATCGATGCAGAATAAAGAATATAACAAGAATATAACGTTTTTACTATGTTTAAATACGCGTTTTCATATGATAATTGTCGAAAAACGTAATCGACATACGCGAATTTCGGTATATGCGAAGATAAAATCGTGAAATCTTTAATAATACTTGTGCCACAGTTAGAAAAATGTTACCAATCGATTCAGAACATTGCATTTCATAAGATCAAACATCTGTTTTATATTGGAATCAAAGTTTTTAACATTCTTTCATATCGTATATACGATTTTTCGCTCATATACGCGTATCGTCGAAAAACGAAAACTTGAAATCTCGTTCAATTTCAATGATTTTATATTCTATCGATGCAGAATAAAGAATATAACATGAATATAACGTTTCTACTATGTTTAAATACGCGTTTTCATATGATAATTGTCGAAAAACGTAATCGACATACGCGAATTTCGGTATATGCGAAGATAAAATCGTGAAATCTTTAATAATACTTGTGCCACAGTTAGAAAAATGTTACCAATCGATTCAGAACATTGCATTTCATAAGATCAAACATCTATTTTAAATTGGAATCAAAGTTTTTAACATTCTTTCATATCGTATATACGATTTTTCGCTCATATACGCGTATCGTCGAAAAACGAAAACTTGAAATCTCGTTCAATTTCAATGATTTTATATTCTATCGATGCAGAATAAAGAATATAACAAGAATATAACGTTTTTACTATGTTTAAATACGCGTTTTCATATGATAATTGTCGAAAAACGTAATCGACATACGCGAATTTCGGTATATGCGAAGATAAAATCGTGAAATCTTTAATAATACTTGTGCCACAGTTAGAAAAATGTTACCAATCGATTCAGAACATTGCATTTCATAAGATCAAACATCTATTTTATATTGGAATCAAAGTTTTTAACATTCTTTCATATCGTATATACGATTTTTCGCTCATATACGCGTATCGTCGAAAAACGAAAACTTGAAATCTCGTTCAATTTCAATGATTTTATATTCTATCGATGCAGAATAAAGAATATAATAAGAATATAACGTTTCTACTATGTTTAAATACGCGTTTTCATATGATAATTGTCGAAAAACGTAATCGACATACGCGAATTTCGGTATATGCGAAGATAAAATCGTGAAATCTTTAATAATACTTGTGCCACAGTTAGAAAAATGTTACCAATCGATTCAGAACATTGCATTTCATAAGATCAAACATCTATTTTATATTGGAATCAAAGTTTTTAACATTCTTTCATATCGTATATACGATTTTTCGCTCATATACGCGTATCGTCGAAAAACGAAAACTTGAAATCTCGTTCAATTTCAATGATTTTATATTCTATCGATGCAGAATAAAGAATATAACAAGAATATAACGTTTCTACTATGTTTAAATACGCGTTTTCATATGATAATTGTCGAAAAACGTAATCGACATACGCGAATTTCGGTATATGCGAAGATAAAATCGTGAAATCTTTAATAATACTTGTGCCACAGTTAGAAAAATGTTACCAATCGATTCAGAACATTGCATTTCATAAGATCAAACATCTATTTTAAATTGGAATCAAAGTTTTTAACATTCTTTCATATCGTATATACGATTTTTCGCTCATATACGCGTATCGTCGAAAAACGAAAACTTGAAATCTCGTTCAATTTCAATGATTTTATATTCTATCGATGCAGAATAAAGAATATAACAAGAATATAACGTTTTTACTATGTTTAAATACGCGTTTTCATATGATAATTGTCGAAAAACGTAATCGACATACGCGAATTTCGGTATATGCGAAGATAAAATCGTGAAATCTTTAATAATACTTGTGCCACAGTTAGAAAAATGTTACCAATCGATTCAGAACATTGCATTTCATAAGATCAAACATCTATTTTATATTGGAATCAAAGTTTTTAACATTCTTTCATATCGTATATACGATTTTTCGCTCATATACGCGTATCGTCGAAAAACGAAAACTTGAAATCTCGTTCAATTTCAATGATTTTATATTCTATCGATGCAGAATAAAGAATATAACAAGAATATAACGTTTCTACTATGTTTAAATACGCGTTTTCATATGATAATTGTCGAAAAACGTAATCGACATACGCGAATTTCGGTATATGCGAAGATAAAATCGTGAAATCTTTAATAATACTTGTGCCACAGTTAGAAAAATGATACCAATCGATTCAGAACATTGCATTTCATAAGATCAAACATCTATTTTATATTGGAATGAAAGTTTTTAACATTCTTTCATATCGTATATACGATTTTTCGCTCATATACGCGTATCGTTGAAAAACGAAAACTTGAAATCTCGTTCAATTTCAATGATTTTATATTCTATCGATGCAGAATAAAGAATATAACAAGAATATAACGTTTTTACTATGTTTAAATACGCGTTTTCATATGATAATTGTCGAAAAACGTAATCGACATACGCGAATTTCGGTATATGCGAAGATAAAATCGTGAAATCTTTAATAATACTTGTGCCACAGTTAGAAAAATGTTACCAATCGATTCAGAACATTGCATTTCATAAGATCAAACATCTATTTTATATTGGAATCAAAGTTTTTAACATTCTTTCATATCGTATATACGATTTTTCGCTCATATACGCGTATCGTCGAAAAACGAAAACTTGAAATCTCGTTCAATTTCAATGATTTTATATTCTATCGATGCAGAATAAAGAATATAATAAGAATATAACGTTTCTACTATGTTTAAATACGCGTTTTCATATGGTAATTGTCGAAAAACGTAATCGACATACGCGAATTTCGGTATATGCGAAGATAAAATCGTGAAATCTTTAATAATACTTGTGCCACAGTTAGAAAAATGTTACCAATCGATTCAGAACATTGCATTTCATAAGATCAAACATCTATTTTATATTGGAATCAAAGTTTTTAACATTCTTTCATATCGTATATACGATTTTTCGCTCATATACGCGTATCGTCGAAAAACGAAAACTTGAAATCTCGTTCAATTTCAATGATTTTATATTCTATCGATGCAGAATAAAGAATATAACAAGAATATAACGTTTCTACTATGTTTAAATACGCGTTTTCATATGATAATTGTCGAAAAACGTAATCGACATACGCGAATTTCGGTATATGCGAAGATAAAATCGTGAAATCTTTAATAATACTTGTGCCACAGTTAGAAAAATGTTACCAATCGATTCAGAACATTGCATTTCATAAGATCAAACATCTATTTTAAATTGGAATCAAAGTTTTTAACATTCTTTCATATCGTATATACGATTTTTCGCTCATATACGCGTATCGTCGAGAAACGAAAACTTGAAATCTCGTTCAATTTCAATGATTTTATATTCTATCGATGCAGAATAAAGAATATAACAAGAATATAACGTTTTTACTATGTTTAAATACGCGTTTTCATATGATAATTGTCGAAAAACGTAATCGACATACGCGAATTTCGGTATATGCGAAGATAAAATCGTGAAATCTTTAATAATACTTGTGCCACAGTTAGAAAAATGTTACCAATCGATTCAGAACATTGCATTTCATAAGATCAAACATCTATTTTATATTGGAATCAAAGTTTTTAACATTCTTTCATATCGTATATACGATTTTTCGCTCATATACGCGTATCGTCGAAAAACGAAAACTTGAAATCTCGTTCAATTTCAATGATTTTATATTCTATCGATGCAGAATAAAGAATATAACAAGAATATAACGTTTCTACTATGTTTAAATACGCGTTTTCATATGATAATTGTCGAAAAACGTAATCGACATACGCGAATTTCGGTATATGCGAAGATAAAATCGTGAAATCTTTAATAATACTTGTGCCACAGTTAGAAAAATGATACCAATCGATTCAGAACATTGCATTTCATAAGATCAAACATCTATTTTATATTGGAATCAAAGTTTTTAACATTCTTTCATATCGTATATACGATTTATCGCTCATATACGCGTATCGTTGAAAAACGAAAACTTGAAATCTCGTTCAATTTCAATGATTTTATTTTCTATCGATGCAGAATAAAGAATATAACAAGAATATAACGTTTTTACTATGTTTAAATACGCGTTTTCATATGATAATTGTCGAAAAACGTAATCGACATACGCGAATTTCGGTATATGCGAAGATAAAATCGTGAAATCTTTAATAATACTTGTGCCACAGTTAGAAAAATGTTACCAATCGATTCAGAACATTGCATTTCATAAGATCAAACATCTATTTTATATTGGAATCAAAGTTTTTAACATTCTTTCATATCGTATATACGATTTTTCGCTCATATACGCGTATCGTCGAAAAACGAAAACTTGAAATCTCGTTCAATTTCAATGATTTTATATTCTATCGATGCAGAATAAAGAATATAACAAGAATATAACGTTTTTACTATGTTTAAATACGCGTTT
The DNA here is from genome assembly GCF_910589235.1 of Vespa crabro. Taxonomy (NCBI): domain Eukaryota; kingdom Metazoa; phylum Arthropoda; class Insecta; order Hymenoptera; family Vespidae; genus Vespa; species Vespa crabro. The sequence continues at coordinate 45,296 of NC_060962.1, forward strand.
TCATATGATAATTGTCGAAAAACGTAATCGACATACGCGAATTTCGGTATATGCGAAGATAAAATCGTGAAATCTTTAATAATACTTGTGCCACAGATAGAAAAATGCTACCAATCGATTCAGAACATTGCATTTCATAATATCAAACATCTATTTTATATTGGAATCAAAGTTTTTAACATTCTTTCATATCGTATATACGATTTTTCGCTCATATACGCGTATCGTCGAAAAACGAAAACTTGAAATCTCGTTCAATTTCAATGATTTTATATTCTATCGATGCAGAATAAAGAATATAACAAGAATATAACGTTTTTACTATGTTTAAATACGCGTTTTCATATGATAATTGTCGAAAAACGTAATCGACATACGCGAATTTCGGTATATGCGAAGATAAAATCGTGAAATCTTTAATAATACTTGTGCCACAGTTAGAAAAATGATACCAATCGATTCAGAACATTGCATTTCATAAGATCAAACATCTATTTTATATTGGAATCAAAGTTTTTAACATTCTTTCATATCGTATATACGATTTTTCGCTCATATACGCGTATCGTTGAAAAACGAAAACTTGAAATCTCGTTCAATTTCAATGATTTTATATTCTATCGATGCAGAATAAAGAATATAACAAGAATATAACGTTTTTACTATGTTTAAATACGCGTTTTCATATGATAATTGTCGAAAAACGTAATCTACATACGCGAATTTCGGTATATGCGAAGATAAAATCGTGAAATCTTTAATAATACTTGTGCCACAGTTAGAAAAATGTTACCAATCGATTCAGAACATTGCATTTCATAAGATCAAACATCTATTTTATATTGGAATCAAAGTTTTTAACATTCTTTCATATCGTATATACGATTTTTCGCTCATATACGCGTATCGTCGAAAAACGAAAACTTGAAATCTCGTTCAATTTCAATGATTTTATATTCTATCGATGCAGAATAAAGAATATAACAAGAATATAACGTTTTTACTATGTTTAAATACGCGTTTTCATATGATAATTGTCGAAAAACGTAATCGACATACGCGAATTTCGGTATATGCGAAGATAAAATCGTGAAATCTTTAATAATACTTGTGCCACAGTTAGAAAAATGATACCAATCGATTCAGAACATTGCATTTCATAAGATCAAACATCTATTTTATATTGGAATCAATGTTTTTAACATTCTTTCATATCGTATATACGATTTTTCGCTCATATACGCGTATCGTCGAAAAACGAAAACTTGAAATCTCGTTCAATTTCAATGATTTTATATTCTATCGATGCAGAATAAAGAATATAACAAGAATATAACGTTTTTACTATGTTTAAATACGCGTTTTCATATGATAATTGTCGAAAAACGTAATCGACATACGCGAATTTCGGTATATGCGAAGATAAAATCGTGAAATCTTTAATAATACTTGTGCCAAAGTTAGAAAAATGATACCAATCGATTCAGAACATTGCATTTCATAAGATCAAACATCTATTTTATATTGGAATCAAAGTTTTTAACATTCTTTCATATCGTATATACGATTTTTCGCTCATATACGCGTATCGTTGAAAAACGAAAACTTGAAATCTCGTTCAATTTCAATGATTTTATATTCTATCGATGCAGAATAAAGAATATAACAAGAATATAACGTTTTTACTATGTTTAAATACGCGTTTTCATATGATAATTGTCGAAAAACGTAATCGACATACGCGAATTTCGGTATATGCGAAGATAAAATCGTGAAATCTTTAATAATACTTGTGCCACAGTTAGAAAAATTTTACCAATCGATTCAGAACATTGCATTTCATAAGATCAAACATCTATTTTATATTGGAATCAAAGTTTTTAACATTCTTTCATATCGTATATACGATTTTTCGCTCATATACGCGTATCGTCGAAAAACGAAAACTTGAAATCTCGTTCAATTTCAATGATTTTATATTCTATCGATGCAGAATAAAGAATATAACAAGAATATAACGTTTTTACTATGTTTAAATACGCGTTTTCATATGATAATTGTCGAAAAACGTAATCGACATACGCGAATTTCGGTATATGCGAAGATAAAATCGTGAAATCTTTAATAATACTTGTGCCACAGTTAGAAAAATGCTACCAATCGATTCAGAACATTGCATTTCATAAGATCAAACATCTATTTTATATTGGAATCAAAGTTTTTAACATTCTTTCATATCGTATATACGATTTTTCGCTCATATACGCGTATCGTCGAAAAACGAAAACTTGAAATCTCGTTCAATTTCAATGATTTTATATTCTATCGATGCAGAATAAAGAATATAACAAGAATATAACGTTTTTACTATGTTTAAATACGCGTTTTCATATGATAATTGTCGAAAAACGTAATCGACATACGCGAATTTCGGTATATGCGAAGATAAAATCGTGAAATCTTTAATAATACTTGTGCCACAGTTAGAAAAATGTTACCAATCGATTCAGAACATTGCATTTCATAAGATCAAACATCTATTTTATATTGGAATCAAAGTTTTTAACATTCTTTCATATCGTATATACGATTTTTCGCTCATATACGCGTATCGTCGAAAAACGAAAACTTGAAATCTCGTTCAATTTCAATGATTTTATATTCTATCGATGCAGAATAAAGAATATAACAAGAATATAACGTTTTTACTATGTTTAAATACGCGTTTTCATATGATAATTGTCGAAAAACGTAATCGACATACGCGAATTTCGGTATATGCGAAGATAAAATCGTGAAATCTTTAATAATACTTGTGCCACAGTTAGAAAAATGATACCAATCGATTCAGAACATTGCATTTCATAAGATCAAACATCTATTTTATATTGGAATCAAAGTTTTTAACATTCTTTCATATCGTATATACGATTTTTCGCACATATACGCGTATCGTTGAAAAACGAAAACTTGAAATCTCGTTCAATTTCAATGATTTTATATTCTATCGATGCAGAATAAAGAATATAACAAGAATATAACGTTTTTACTATGTTTAAATACGCGTTTTCATATGATAATTGTCGAAAAACGTAATCGACATACGCGAATTTCGGTATATGCGAAGATAAAATCGTGAAATCTTTAATAATACTTGTGCCACAGTTAGAAAAATGTTACCAATCGATTCAGAACATTGCATTTCATAAGATCAAACATCTATTTTATATTGGAATCAAAGTTTTTAACATTCTTTCATATCGTATATACGATTTTTCGCTCATATACGCGTATCGTCGAAAAACGAAAACTTGAAATCTCGTTCAATTTCATTGATTTTATATTCTATCGATGCAGAATAAAGAATATAACAAGAATATAACGTTTTTACTATGTTTAAATACGCGTTTTCATATGATAATTGTCGAAAAACGTAATCGACATACGCGAATTTCGGTATATGCGAAGATAAAATCGTGAAATCTTTAATAATACTTGTGCCACAGATAGAAAAATGCTACCAATCGATTCAGAACATTGCATTTCATAAGATCAAACATCTATTTTATATTGGAATCAAAGTTTTTAACATTCTTTCATATCGTATATACGATTTTTCGCTCATATACGCGTATCGTCGAAAAACGAAAACTTGAAATCTCGTTCAATTTCAATGATTTTATATTCTATCGATGCAGAATAAAGAATATAACAAGAATATAACGTTTTTACTATGTTTAAATACGCGTTTTCATATGATAATTGTCGAAAAACGTAATCGACATACGCGAATTTCGGTATATGCGAAGATAAAATCGTGAAATCTTTAATAATACTTGTGCCACAGTTAGAAAAATGTTACCAATCGATTCAGAACATTGCATTTCATAAGATCAAACATCTATTTTATATTGGAATCAAAGTTTTTAACATTCTTTCATATCGTATATACGATTTTTCGCTCATATACGCGTATCGTCGAAAAACGAAAACTTGAAATCTCGTTCAATTTCAATGATTTTATATTCTATCGATGCAGAATAAAGAATATAACAAGAATATAACGTTTTTACTATGTTTAAATACGCGTTTTCATATGATAATTGTCGAAAAACGTAATCGACATACGCGAATTTCGGTATATGCGAAGATAAAATCGTGAAATCTTTAATAATACTTGTGCCACAGTTAGAAAAATGATACCAATCGATTCAGAACATTGCATTTCATAAGATCAAACATCTATTTTATATTGGAATCAAAGTTTTTAACATTCTTTCATATCTTATATACGATTTTTCGCTCATATACGCGTATCGTTGAAAAACGAAAACTTGAAATCTCGTTCAATTTCAATGATTTTATATTCTATCGATGCAGAATAAAGAATATAACAAGAATATAACGTTTTTACTATGTTTAAATACGCGTTTTCATATGATAATTGTCGAAAAACGTAATCGACATACGCGAATTTCGGTATATGCGAAGATAAAATCGTGAAATCTTTAATAATACTTGTGCCACAGTTAGAAAAATGTTACCAATCGATTCAGAACATTGCATTTCATAAGATCAAACATCTATTTTATATTGGAATCAAAGTTTTTAACATTCTTTCATATCGTATATACGATTTTTCGCTCATATACGCGTATCGTCGAAAAACGAAAACTTGAAATCTCGTTCAATTTCAATGATTTTATATTCTATCGATGCAGAATAAAGAATATAACAAGAATATAACGTTTTTACTATGTTTAAATACGCGTTTTCATATGATAATTGTCGAAAAACGTAATCGACATACGCGAATTTCGGTATATGCGAAGATAAAATCGTGAAATCTTTAATAATACTTGTGCCACAGTTAGAAAAATGTTACCAATCGATTCAGAACATTGCATTTCATAAGATCAAACATCTATTTTATATTGGAATCAAAGTTTTTAACATTCTTTCATATCGTATATACGATTTTTCGCTCATATACGCGTATCGTCGAAAAACGAAAACTTGAAATCTCGTTCAATTTCAATGATTTTATATTCTATCGATGCAGAATAAAGAATATAACAAGAATATAACGTTTTTACTATGTTTAAATACGCGTTTTCATATGATAATTGTCGAAAAACGTAATCGACATACGCGAATTTCGGTATATGCGAAGATAAAATCGTGAAATCTTTAATAATACTTGTGCCACAGTTAGGAAAATGATACCAATCGATTCAGAACATTGCATTTCATAAGATCAAACATCTATTTTATATTGGAATCAAAGTTTTTAACATTCTTTCATATCGTATATACGATTTTTCGCTCATATACGCGTATCGTTGAAAAACGAAAACTTGAAATCTCGTTCAATTTCAATGATTTTATATTCTGTCGATGCAGAATAAAGAATATAACAAGAATATAACGTTTTTACTATGTTTAAATACGCGTTTTCATATGATAATTGTCGAAAAACGTAATCGACATACGCGAATTTCGGTATATGCGAAGATAAAATCGTGAAATCTTTAATAATACTTGTGCCACAGTTAGAAAAATGCTACCAATCGATTCAGAACATTGCATTTCATAAGAACAAACATCTATTTTATATTGGAATCAAAGTTTTTAACATTCTTTCATATCGTATATACGATTTTTCGCTCATATACGCGTATCGTCGAAAAACGAAAACTTGAAATCTCGTTCAATTTCAATGATTTTATATTCTATCGATGCAGAATAAAGAATATAACAAGAATATAACGTTTTTACTATGTTTAAATACGCGTTTTCATATGATAATTATCGAAAAACGTAATCGACATACGCGAATTTCGGTATATGCGAAGATAAAATCGTGAAATCTTTAATAATACTTGTGCCACAGTTAGAAAAATGCTACCAATCGATTCAGAACATTGCATTTCATAAGATCAAACACCTATTTTATATTGGAATCAAAGTTTTTAACATTCTTTCATATCGTATATACGATTTTTCGCTCATATACGCGTATCGTCGAAAAACGAAAACTTGAAATCTCGTTCAATTTCAATGATTTTATATTCTATCGATGCAGAATAAAGAATATAACGTCTTTACTATGTTTAAATACGCGTTTTCATATGATAATTGTCGAAAAACGTAATCGACATACGCGAATTTCGGTATATGCGAAGATAAAATCGTGAAATCTTTAATAATACTTGTGCCACAGTTAGAAAAATGATACCAATCGATTCAGAACATTGCATTTCATAAGATCAAACATCTATTTTATATTGGAATCAAAGTTTTTAACATTCTTTCATATCGTATATACGATTTTTCGCTCATATACGCGTATCGTTGAAAAACGAAAACTTGAAATCTCGTTCAATTTCAATGATTTTATATTCTATCGATGCAGAATAAAGAATATAACAAGAATATAACGTTTTTACTATGTTTAAATACGCGTCTTTATATGATAATTGTCGAAAAACGTAATCGACATACGCGAATTTCGGTATATGCGAAGATAAAATCGTGAAATCTTTAATAATACTTGTGCCACAGTTAGAAAAATGTTACCAATCGATTCAGAACATTGCATTTCATAAGATCAAACATCTATTTTATATTGGAATCAAAGTTTTTAACATTCTTTCATATCGTATATACGATTTTTCGCTCATATACGCGTATCGTCGAAAAACGAAAACTTGAAATCTCGTTCAATTTCAATGATTTTATATTCTATCGATGCAGAATAAAGAATATAACAAGAATATAACGTTTTTACTATGTTTAAATACGCGTTTTCATATGATAAATGTCGAAAAACGTAATCGACATACGCGAATTTCGGTATATGCGAAGATAAAATCGTGAAATCTTTAATAATACTTGTGCCACAGTTAGAAAAATGTTACCAATCGATTCAGAACATTGCATTTCATAAGATCAAACATCTATTTTATATTGGAATCAAAGTTTTTAACATTCTTTCATATCGTATATACGATTTTTCGCTCATATACGCGTATCGTCGAAAAACGAAAACTTGAAATCTCGTTCAATTTCAATGATTTTATATTCTATCGATGCAGAATAAAGAATATAACAAGAATATAACGTTTTTACTATGTTTAAATACGCGTTTTCATATGATAATTGTCGAAAAACGTAATCGACATACGCGAATTTCGGTATATGCGAAGATAAAATCGTGAAATCTTTAATAATACTTGTGCCACAGTTAGAAAAATGTTACCAATCGATTCAGAACATTGCATTTCATAAGATCAAACATCTATTTTATATTGGAATCAAAGTTTTTAACATTCTTTCATATCGTATATACGATTTTTCGCTCATATACGCGTATCGTCGAAAAACGAAAACTTGAAATCTCGTTCAATTTCAAAGATTATATATTCTATCGATGCAGAATAAAGAATATAACAAGAATATAACGTTTTTACTATGTTTAAATACGCGTTTTCATATGATAATTGTCGAAAAACGTAATCGACATACGCGAATTTCGGTATATGCGAAGATAAAATCGTGAAATCTTTAATAATACTTGTGCCACAGTTAGAAAAATGTTACCAATCGATTCAGAACATTGCATTTCATGAGATCAAACATCTATTTTATATTGGAATCAAAGTTTTTAACATTCTTTCATATCGTATATACGATTTTTCGCTCATATACGCGTATCGTCGAAAAACGAAAACTTGAAATCTCGTTCAATTTCAATGATTTTATATTCTATCGATGCAGAATAAAGAATATAACAAGAATATAACGTTTTTACTATGTTTAAATACACGTTTTCATATGATAATTGTCGAAAAACGTAATCGACATACGCGAATTTCGGTATATGCGAAGATAAAATCGTGAAATCTTTAATAATACTTGTGCCACAGTTAGAAAAATGTTACCAATCGATTCAGAACATTGCATTTCATAAGATCAAACATCTATTTTATATTGGAATCAAAGTTTTTAACATTCTTGCATATCGTATATACGATTTTTCGCTCATATACGCGTATCGTCGAAAAACGAAAACTTGAAATCTCGTTCAATTTCAATGATTTTATATTCTATCGATGCAGAATAAAGAATATAACAAGAATATAACGTTTTTACTATGTTTAAATACGCGTTTTCATATGATAATTGTCGAAAAACGTAATCGACATACGCGAATTTCGGTATATGCGAAGATAAAATCGTGAAATCTTTAATAATACTTGTGCCACAGTTAGAAAAATCCTACCAATCGATTCAGAACATTGCACTTCATAAGATCAAACATCTATTTTATATTGGAATCAAAGTTTTTAACATTCTTTCATATCGTATATACGATTTTTCGCTCATATACGCGTATCGTCGAAAAACGAAAACTTGAAATCTCGTTCAATTTCAATGATTTTATATTCTATCGATGCAGAATAAAGAATATAACAAGAATATAACGTTTTTACTATGTTTAAATACGCGTTTTCATATGATAATTGTCGAAAAACGTAATCGACATACGCGAATTTCGGTATATGCGAAGATAAAATCGTGAAATCTTTAATAATACTTGTGCCACAGTTAGAAAAATGTTACCAATCGATTCAGAACATTGCATTTCATAAGATCAAACATCTATTTTATATTGGAATCAAAGTTTTTAACATTCTTTCATATCGTATATACGATTTTTCGCTCATATACGCGTATCGTCGAAAAACGAAAACTTGAAATCTCGTTCAATTTCAATGATTTTATATTCTATCGATGCAGAATAAAGAATATAACAAGAATATAACGTTTTTACTATGTTTAAATACGCGTTTTCATATGATAATTGTCGAAAAACGTAATCGACATACGCGAATTTCGGTATATGCGAAGATAAAATCGTGAAATCTTTAATAATACTTGTGCCACAGTTAGAAAAATGTTACCAATCGATTCAGAACATTGCATTTCATAAGATCAAACATCTATTTTATATTGGAATCAAAGTTTTTAACATTCTTTCATATCGTATATACGATTTTTCGCTCATATACGCGTATCGTCGAAAAACGAAAACTTGAAATCTCGTTCAATTTCAATGATTTTATATTCTATCGATGCAGAATAAAGAATATAACAAGAATATAACGTTTTTACTATGTTTAAATACGCGTTTTCATATGATAATTGTCGAAAAACTTAATCGACATACGCGAATTTCGGTATATGCGAAGATAAAATCGTGAAATCTTTAATAATACTTGTGCCACAGTTAGAAAAATGTTACCAATCGATTCAGAACATTGCATTTCATAAGATCAAACATCTATTTTATATTGGAATCAAAGTTTTTAACATTCTTTCATATCGTATATACGATTTTTCGCTCATATACGCGTATCGTCGAAAAACGAAAACTTGAAATCTCGTTCAATTTCAATGATTTTATATTCTATCGATGCAGAATAAAGAATATAACAAGAATATAACGTTTTTACTATGTTTAAATACGCGTTTTCATATGATAATTGTCGAAAAACGTAATCGACATACGCGAATTTCGGTATATGCGAAGATAAAATCGTGAAATCTTTAATAATACTTGTGCCACAGTTAGAAAAATGTTACCAATCGATTCAGAACATTGCATTTCATAAGATCAAACATCTATTTTATATTGGAATCAAAGTTTTTAACATTCTTTCATATCGTATATACGATTTTTCGCTCATATACGCGTATCGTCGAAAAACGAAAACTTGAAATCTCGTTCAATTTCAATGATTTTATATTCTATCGATGCAGAATAAAGAATATAACAAGAATATGACGTTTTTACTATGTTTAAATACGCGTTTTCATATGATAATTGTCGAAAAACGTAATCGACATACGCGAATTTCGGTATATGCGAAGATAAAATCGTGAAATCTTTAATAATACTTGTGCCACAGTTAGAAAAATGATACCAATCGATTCAGAACATTGCATTTCATAAGATCAAACATCTATTTTATATTGGAATCAAAGTTTTTAACATTCTTTCATATCTTATATACGATTTTTCGCTCATATACGCGTATCGTTGAAAAACGAAAACTTGAAATCTCGTTCAATTTCAATGATTTTATATTCTATCGATGCAGAATAAAGAATATAACAAGAATATAACGTTTTTACTATGTTTAAATACGCGTTTTCATATGATAATTGTCGAAAAACGTAATCGACATACGCGAATTTCGGTATATGCGAAGATAAAATCGTGAAATCTTTAATAATACTTGTGCCACAGTTAGAAAAATGTTACCAATCGATTCAGAACATTGCATTTCATAAGATCAAACATCTATTTTATATTGGAATCAAAGTTTTTAACATTCTTTCATATCGTATATACGATTTTTCGCTCATATACGCGTATCGTCGAAAAACGAAAACTTGAAATCTCGTTCAATTTCAATGATTTTATATTCTATCGATGCAGAATAAAGAATATAACAAGAATATAACGTTTTTACTATGTTTAAATACGCGTTTTCATATGATAATTGTCGAAAAACGTAATCGACATACGCGAATTTCGGTATATGCGAAGATAAAATCGTGAAATCTTTAATAATACTTGTGCCACAGTTAGAAAAATGTTACCAATCGATTCAGAACATTGCATTTCATAAGATCAAACATCTATTTTATATTGGAATCAAAGTTTTTAACATTCTTTCATATCGTATATACGATTTTTCGCTCATATACGCGTATCGTCGAAAAACGAAAACTTGAAATCTCGTTCAATTTCAATGATTTTATATTCTATCGATGCAGAATAAAGAATATAACAAGAATATAACGTTTTTACTATGTTTAAATACGCGTTTTCATATGATAATTGTCGAAAAACATAATAGACATACGCGAATTTCGGTATATGCGAAGATAAAATCGTGAAATCTTTAATAATACTTGTGCCACAGTTAGAAAAATGTTACCAATCGATTCAGAACATTGCATTTCATAAGATCAAACATCTATTTTATATTGGAATCAAAGTTTTTAACATTCTTTCATATCGTATATACGATTTTTCGCTCATATACGCGTATCGTCGAAAAACGAAAACTTGAAATCTCGTTCAATTTCAATGATTTTATATTCTATCGTTGCAGAATAAAGAATATAACAAGAATATAACGTTTTTACTATGTTTAAATACGCGTTTTCATATGATAATTGTCGAAAAACGTAATCTACATACGCGAATTTCGGTATATGCGAAGATAAAATCGTGAAATCTTTAATAATACTTGTGCCACAGTTAGAAAAATGTTACCAATCGATTCAGAACATTGCATTTCATAAGATCGAACATCTATTTTATATTGGAATCAAAGTTTTTAACATTCTTTCATATCGTATATACGATTTTTCGCTCATATACGCGTATCGTCGAAAAACGAAAACTTGAAATCTCGTTCAATTTCAATGATTTTATATTCTATCGATGCAGAATAAAGAATATAACAAGAATATAACGTTTTTACTATGTTTAAATACGCGTTTTCATATGATAATTGTCGAAAAGCGTAATCGACATACGCGAATTTCGGTATATGCGAAGATAAAATCGTGAAATCTTTAATAATACTTGTGCCACAGTTAGAAAAATGTTACCAATCGATTCAGAACATTGCATTTCATAAGATCAAACATCTATTTTATATTGGAATCAAAGTTTTTAACATTCTTTCATATCGTATATACGATTTTTCGCTCATATACGCGTATCGTCGAAAAACGAAAACTTGAAATCTCGTTCAATTTCAATGATTTTATATTCTATCGATGCAGAATAAAGAATATAACAAGAATATAACGTTTTTACTATGTTTAAATACGCGTTTTCATATGATAATTGTCGAAAAACGTAATCGACATACGCGAATTTCGGTATATGCGAAGATAAAATCGTGAAATCTTTAATAATACTTGTGCCACAGTTAGAAAAATGTTACCAATCGATTCAGAACATTGCATTTCATAAGATCAAACATCTATTTTATATTGGAATCAAAGTTTTTAACATTCTTTCATATCGTATATACGATTTTTCGCTCATATACGCGTATCGTCGAAAAACGAAAACTTGAAATCTCGTTCAATTTCAATGATTTTATATTCTATCGATGCAGAATAAAGAATATAACAAGAATATAACGTTTTTACTATGTTTAAATACGCGTTTTCATATGATAATTGTCGAAAAACGTAATCGACATACGCGAATTTCGGTATATGCGAAGATAAAATCGTGAAATCTTTAATAATACTTGTGCCACAATTAGAAAAATGTTACCAATCGATTCAGAACATTGCATTTCATAAGATCAAACATCTATTTTATATTGGAATCAAAGTTTTTAACATTCTTTCATATCGTATATACGATTTTTCGCTCATATACGCGTATCGTCGAAAAACGAAAACTTGAAATCTCGTTCAATTTCAATGATTTTATATTCTATCGATGCAGAATAAAGAATATAACAAGAATATAACGTTTTTACTATGTTTAAATACGCGTTTTCATATGATAATTGTCGAAAAACGTAATCGACATACGCGAATTTCGGTATATGCGAAGATAAAATCGTGAAATCTTTAATAATACTTGTGCCACAGTTAGAAAAATGTTACCAATCGATTCAGAACATTGCATTTCATAAGATCAAACATCTATTTTATATTGGAATCAAAGTTTTTAACATTCTTTCATATCGTATATACGATTTTTCGCTCATATACGCGTATCGTCGAAAAACGAAAACTTGAAATCTCGTTCAATTTCAATGATTTTATATTCTATCGATGCAGAATAAAGAATATAACAAGAATATAACGTTTTTACTATGTTTAAATACGCGTTTTCATATGATAATTGTCGAAAAACGTAATCGACATACGCGAATTTCGGTATATGCGAAGATAAAATCGTGAAATCTTTAATAATACTTGTGCCACAGTTAGAAAAATGATACCAATCGATTCAGAACATTGCATTTCATAAGATCAAACATCTATTTTATATTGGAATCAAAGTTTTTAACATTCTTTCATATCGTATATACGATTTTTCGCTCATATACGCGTATCGTCGAAAAACGAAAACTTGAATACTCGTTCAATTTCAATGATTTTATATTCTATCGATGCAGAATAAAGAATATAACAAGAATATAACGTTTTTACTATGTTTAAATACGCGTTTTCACATGATAATTGTCGAAAAACGTAATCGACATACTCGAATTTCGGTATATGCGAAGATAAAATCGTGAAATCTTTAATAATACTTGTGCCACAGTTAGAAAAATGTTACCAATCGATTCAGAACATTGCATTTCATAAGATCAAACATCTATTTTATATTGGAATCAAAGTTTTTAACATTCTTTCATATCGTATATACGATTTTTCGCTCATATACGCGTATCGTCGAAAAACGAAAACTTGAAATCTCGTTCAATTTCAATGATTTTATATTCTATCGATGCAGAATAAAGAATATAACAAGAATATAACGTTTTTACTATGTTTAAATACGCGTTTTCATATGATAATTGTCGAAAAACGTAATCGACATACGCGAATTTCGGTATATGCGAAGATAAAATCGTGAAATCTTTATTAATACTTGTGCCACAGTTAGAAAAATGTTACCAATCGATTCAGAACATTGCATTTCATAAGATCAAACATCTATTTTATATTGGAATCAAAGTTTTTAACATTCTTTCATATCGTATATACGATTTTTCGCTCATATACGCGTATCGTCGAAAAACGAAAACTTGAAATCTCGTTCAATTTCAATGATTTTATATTCTATCGATGCAGAATAAAGAATATAACAAGAATATAACGTTTTTACTATGTTTAAATACGCGTTTTCATATGATAATTGTCGAAAAACGTAATCTACATACGCGAATTTCGGTATATGCGAAGATAAAATCGTGAAATCTTTAATAATACTCGTGCCACAGTTAGAAAAATGTTACCAATCGATTCAGAACATTGCATTTCATAAGATCAAACATCTATTTTATATTGGAATCAAAGTTTTTAACATTCTTTCATATCGTATATACGATTTTTCGCTCATATACGCGTATCGTCGAAAAACGAAAACTTGAAATCTCGTTCAATTTCAATGATTTTATATTCTATCGATGCAGAATAAAGAATATAACATGAATATAACGTTTTTACTATGTTTAAATACGCGTTTTCATATGATAATTGTCGAAAAACGTAATCGACATACGCGAATTTCGGTATATGCGAAGATAAAATCGTGAAATCTTTAATAATACTTGTGCCACAGTTAGAAAAATGTTACCAATCGATTCAGAACATTGCATTTCATAAGATCAAACATCTATTTTATATTGGAATCAAAGTTTTTAACATTCTTTCATATCGTATATACGATTTTTCGCTCATATACGCGTATCGTCGAAAAACGAAAACTTGAAATCTCGTTCAATTTCAAAGATTATATATTCTATCGATGCAGAATAAAGAATATAACAAGAATATAACGTTTTTACTATGTTTAAATACGCGTTTTCATATGATAATTGTCGAAAAACGTAATCGACATACGCGAATTTCGGTATATGCGAAGATAAAATCGTGAAATCTTTAATAATACTTGTGCCACAGTTAGAAAAATGTTACCAATCGATTCAGAACATTGCATTTCATAAGATCAAACATCTGTTTTATATTGGAATCAAAGTTTTTAACATTCTTTCATATCGTATATACGATTTTTCGCTCATATACGCGTATCGTCGAAAAACGAAAACTTGAAATCTCGTTCAATTTCAATGATTTTATATTCTATCGATGCAGAATAAAGAATATAACAAGAAAATAACGTTTTTACTATGTTTAAATACACGTTTTCATATGATAATTGTCGAAAAACGTAATCGACATACGCGAATTTCGGTATATGCGAAGATAAAATCGTGAAATCTTTAATAATACTTGTGCCACAGTTAGAAAAATGTTACCAATCGATTCAGAACATTGCATTTCATAAGATCAAACATCTATTTTATATTGGAATCAAAGTTTTTAACATTCTTTCATATCGTATATACGATTTTTCGCTCATATACGCGTATCGTCGAAAAACGAAAACTTGAAATCTCGTTCAATTTCAATGATTTTATATTCTATCGATGCAGAATAAAGAATATAACAAGAATATAACGTTTTTACTATGTTTAAATACGCGTTTTCATATGATAATTGTCGAAAAACGTAATCTACATACGCGAATTTCGGTATATGCGAAGATAAAATCGTGAAATCTTTAATAATACTCGTGCCACAGTTAGAAAAATGTTACCAATCGATTCAGAACATTGCATTTCATAAGATCAAACATCTATTTTATATTGGAATCAAAGTTTTTAACATTCTTTCATATCGTATATACGATTTTTCGCTCATATACGCGTATCGTCGAAAAACGAAAACTTGAAATCTCGTTCAATTTCAATGATTTTATATTCTATCGATGCAGAATAAAGAATATAACATGAATATAACGTTTTTACTATGTTTAAATACGCGTTTTCATATGATAATTGTCGAAAAACGTAATCGACATACGCGAATTTCGGTATATGCGAAGATAAAATCGTGAAATCTTTAATAATACTTGTGCCACAGTTAGAAAAATGTTACCAATCGATTCAGAACATTGCATTTCATAAGATCAAACATCTATTTTATATTGGAATCAAAGTTTTTAACATTCTTTCATATCGTATATACGATTTTTCGCTCATATACGCGTATCGTCGAAAAACGAAAACTTGAAATCTCGTTCAATTTCAAAGATTATATATTCTATCGATGCAGAATAAAGAATATAACAAGAATATAACGTTTTTACTATGTTTAAATACGCGTTTTCATATGATAATTGTCGAAAAACGTAATCGACATACGCGAATTTCGGTATATGCGAAGATAAAATCGTGAAATCTTTAATAATACTTGTGCCACAGTTAGAAAAATGTTACCAATCGATTCAGAACATTGCATTTCATAAGATCAAACATCTATTTTATATTGGAATCAAAGTTTTTAACATTCTTTCATATCGTATATACGATTTTTCGCTCATATACGCGTATCGTCGAAAAACGAAAACTTGAAATCTCGTTCAATTTCAATGATTTTATATTCTATCGATGCAGAATAAAGAATATAACAAGAATATAACGTTTTTACTATGTTTAAATACACGTTTTCATATGATAATTGTCGAAAAACGTAATCGACATACGCGAATTTCGGTATATGCGAAGATAAAATCGTGAAATCTTTAATAATACTTGTGCCACAGTTAGAAAAATGTTACCAATCGATTCAGAACATTGCATTTCATAAGATCAAACATCTATTTTATATTGGAATCAAAGTTTTTAACATTCTTTCATATCGTATATACGATTTTTCGCTCATATACGCGTATCGTCGAAAAACGAAAACTTGAAATCTCGTTCAATTTCATTGATTTTATATTCTATCGATGCAGAATAAAGAATATAACAAGAATATAACGTTTTTACTATGTTTAAATACGCGTTTTCATATGATAATTGTCGAAAAACGTAATCGACATACGCGAATTTCGGTATATGCGAAGATAAAATCGTGAAATCTTTAATAATACTTGTGCCACAGTTAGAAAAATGTTACCAATCGATTCAGAACATTGCATTTCATAAGATCAAACATCTATTTTATATTGGAATCAAAGTTTTTAACATTCTTTCATATCGTATATACGATTTTTCGCTCATATACGCGTATCGTCGAAAAACGAAAACTTGAAATCTCGTTCAATTTCAATGATTTTATATTCTATCGATGCAGAATAAAGAATATAACAAGAATATAACGTTTTTACTATGTTTAAATACACGTTTTCATATGATAATTGTCGAAAAACGTAATCGACATACGCGAATTTCGATATATGCGAAGATAAAATCGTGAAATCTTTAATAATACTTGTGCCACAGTTAGAAAAATGTTACCAATCGATTCAGAACATTGCATTTCATAAGATCAAACATCTATTTTATATTGGAATCAAAGTTTTTAACATTCTTTCATATCGTATATACGATTTTTCGCTCATATACGCGTATCGTCGAAAAACGAAAACTTGAAATCTCGTTCAATTTCAATGATTTTATATTCTATCGATGCAGAATAAAGAATATAACAAGAATATAACGTTTTTACTATGTTTAAATACGCGTTTTCATATGATAATTGTCGAAAAACGTAATCGACATACGCGAATTTCGGTATATGCGAAGATAAAATCGTGAAATCTTTAATAATACTTGTGCCACAGTTAGAAAAATGTTACCAATCGATTCAGAACATTGCATTTCATAAGATCAAACAACTATTTTATATTGGAATCAAAGTTTTTAACATTCTTTCATATCGTATATACGATTTTTCGCTCATATACGCGTATCGTCGAAAAACGAAAACTTGAAATCTCGTTCAATTTCATTGATTTTATATTCTATCGATGCAGAATAAAGAATATAACAAGAATATAACGTTTTTACTATGTTTAAATACACGTTTTCATAAGATAATTGTCGAAAAACGTAATCGACATACGCGAATTTCGGTATATGCGAAGATAAAATCGTGAAATCTTTAATAATACTTGTGCCACAGTTAGAAAAATGTTACCAATCGATTCAGAACATTGCATTTCATAAGATCAAACATCTATTTTATATTGGAATCAAAGTTTTTAACATTCTTTCATATCGTATATACGATTTTTCGCTCATATACGCGTATCGTCGAAAAACGAAAACTTGAAATCTCGTTCAATTTCAATGATTTTATATTCTATCGATGCAGAATAAAGAATATAACAAGAATATAACGTTTTTACTATGTTTAAATACGCGTTTTCATATGATAATTGTCGAAAAACGTAATCGACATACGCGAATTTCGGTATATGCGAAGATAAAATCGTGAAATCTTTAATAATACATGTGCCACAGTTAGAAAAATGTTACCAATCGATTCAGAACATTGCATTTCATAAGATCAAACATCTATTTTATATTGGAATCAAAGTTTTTAACATTCTTTCATATCGTATATACGATTTTTCGCTCATATACGCGTATCGTCGAAAAACGAAAACTTGAAATCTCATTCAATTTCAATGATTTTATATTCTATCGATGCAGAATAAAGAATATAACAAGAATATAACGTTTTTACTATGTTTAAATACGCGTTTTCATATGATAATTGTCGAAAAACGTAATCGACATACGCGAATTTCGGTATATGCGAAGATAAAATCGTGAAATCTTTAATAATACTTGTGCCACAGTTAGAAAAATGTTACCAATCGATTCAGAACATTGCATTTCATAAGATCAAACATCTATTTTATATTGGAATCAAAGTTTTTAACATTCTTTCATATCGTATATACGATTTTTCGCTCATATACGCGTATCGTCGAAAAACGAAAACTTGAAATCTCGTTCAATTTCAATGATTTTATATTCTATCGATGCAGAATAAAGAATATAACAAGAATATAACGTTTTTACTATGTTTAAATACGCGTTTTCATATGATAATTGTCGAAAAACGTAATCTACATACGCGAATTTCGGTATATGCGAAGATAAAATCGTGAAATCTTTAATAATACTCGTGCCACAGTTAGAAAAATGTTACCAATCGATTCAGAACATTGCATTTCATAAGATCAAACATCTATTTTATATTGGAATCAAAGTTTTTAACATTCTTTCATATCGTATATACGATTTTTCGCTCATATACGCGTATCGTCGAAAAACGAAAACTTGAAATCTCGTTCAATTTCAATGATTTTATATTCTATCGATGCAGAATAAAGAATATAACAAGAATATAACGTTTTTACTATGTTTAAATACGCGTTTTCATATGATAATTGTCGAAAAACGTAATCGACATACGCGAATTTCGGTATATGCGAAGATAAAATCGTGAAATCTTTAATAATACTTGTGCCACAGTTAGAAAAGTGTTACCAATCGATTCAGAACATTGCATTTCATAAGATCAAACATCTATTTTATATTGGAATCAAAGTTTTTAACATTCTTTCATATCGTATATACGATTTTTCGCTCATATACGCGTATCGTCGAAAAACGAAAACTTGAAATCTCGTTCAATTTCAATGATTTTATATTCTATCGATGCAGAATAAAGAATATAACAAGAATATAACGTTTTTACTATGTTTAAATACGCGTTTTCATATGATAATTGTCGAAAAACGTAATCGACATACGCGAATTTCGGTATATGCGAAGATAAAATCGTGAAATCTTTAATAATACTTGTGCCACAGTTAGAAAAATGTTACCAATCGATTCAGAACATTGCATTTCATAAGATCAAACAACTATTTTATATTGGAATCAAAGTTTTTAACATTCTTTCATATCGTATATACGATTTTTCGCTCATATACGCGTATCGTCGAAAAACGAAAACTTGAAATCTCGTTCAATTTCAATGATTTTATATTCTATCGATGCAGAATAAAGAATATAACAAGAATATAACGTTTTTACTATGTTTAAATACACGTTTTCATAAGATAATTGTCGAAAAACGTAATCGACATACGCGAATTTCGGTATATGCGAAGATAAAATCGTGAAATCTTTAATAATACTTGTGCCACAGTTAGAAAAATGTTACCAATCGATTCAGAACATTGCATTTCATAAGATCAAACATCTATTTTATATTGGAATCAAAGTTTTTAACATTCTTTCATATCGTATATACGATTTTTCGCTCATATACGCGTATCGTCGAAAAACGAAAACTTGAAATCTCGTTCAATTTCAATGATTTTATATTCTATCGATGCAGAATAAAGAATATAACAAGAATATAACGTTTTTACTATGTTTAAATACGCGTTTTCATATGATAATTGTCGAAAAACGTAATCGACATACGCGAATTTCGGTATATGCGAAGATAAAATCGTGAAATCTTTAATAATACATGTGCCACAGTTAGAAAAATGTTACCAATCGATTCAGAACATTGCATTTCATAAGATCAAACATCTATTTTATATTGGAATCAAAGTTTTTAACATTCTTTCATATCGTATATACGATTTTTCGCTCATATACGCGTATCGTCGAAAAACGAAAACTTGAAATCTCATTCAATTTCAATGATTTTATATTCTATCGATGCAGAATAAAGAATATAACAAGAATATAACGTTTTTACTATGTTTAAATACGCGTTTTCATATGATAATTGTCGAAAAACGTAATCGACATACGCGAATTTCGGTATATGCGAAGATAAAATCGTGAAATCTTTAATAATACTTGTGCCACAGTTAGAAAAATGTTACCAATCGATTCAGAACATTGCATTTCATAAGATCAAACATCTATTTTATATTGGAATCAAAGTTTTTAACATTCTTTCATATCGTATATACGATTTTTCGCTCATATACGCGTATCGTCGAAAAACGAAAACTTGAAATCTCGTTCAATTTCAATGATTTTATATTCTATCGATGCAGAATAAAGAATATAACAAGAATATAACGTTTTTACTATGTTTAAATACGCGTTTTCATATGATAATTGTCGAAAAACGTAATCTACATACGCGAATTTCGGTATATGCGAAGATAAAATCGTGAAATCTTTAATAATACTCGTGCCACAGTTAGAAAAATGTTACCAATCGATTCAGAACATTGCATTTCATAAGATCAAACATCTATTTTATATTGGAATCAAAGTTTTTAACATTCTTTCATATCGTATATACGATTTTTCGCTCATATACGCGTATCGTCGAAAAACGAAAACTTGAAATCTCGTTCAATTTCAATGATTTTATATTCTATCGATGCAGAATAAAGAATATAACAAGAATATAACGTTTTTACTATGTTTAAATACGCGTTTTCATATGATAATTGTCGAAAAACGTAATCGACATACGCGAATTTCGGTATATGCGAAGATAAAATCGTGAAATCTTTAATAATACTTGTGCCACAGTTAGAAAAGTGTTACCAATCGATTCAGAACATTGCATTTCATAAGATCAAACATCTATTTTATATTGGAATCAAAGTTTTTAACATTCTTTCATATCGTATATACGATTTTTCGCTCATATACGCGTATCGTCGAAAAACGAAAACTTGAAATCTCGTTCAATTTCAATGATTTTATATTCTATCGATGCAGAATAAAGAATATAACAAGAATATAACGTTTTTACTATGTTTAAATACGCGTTTTCATATGATAATTGTCGAAAAACGTAATCGACATACGCGAATTTCGGTATATGCGAAGATAATATCGTGAAATCTTTAATAATACTTGTGCCACAGTTAGAAAAATGTTACCAATCGATTCAGAACATTGCATTTCATAAGATCAAACATCTATTTTATATTGGAATCAAAGTTTTTAACATTCTTTCATATCGTATATACGATTTTTCGCTCATATACGCGTATCGTCGAAAAACGAAAACTTGAAATCTCGTTCAATTTCAATGATTTTATATTCTATCGATGCAGAATAAAGAATATAACAAGAATATAACGTTTTTACTATGTTTAAATACGCGTTTTCATATGATAATTGTCGAAAAACCTAATCTACATACGCGAATTTCGGTATATGCGAAGATAAAATCGTGAAATCTTTAATAATACTTGTGCCACAGTTAGAAAAATGTTACCAATCGATTCAGAACATTGCATTTCATAAGATCAAACATCTATTTTATATTGGAATCAAAGTTTTTAACATTCTTTCATATCGTATATACGATTTTTCGCTCATATACGCGTATCGTCGAAAAACGAAAACTTGAAATCTCGTTCAATTTCAATGATTTTATATTCTATCGATGCAGAATAAAGAATATAACAAGAATATAACGTTTTTACTATGTTTAAATACGCGTTTTCATATGATAATTGTCGAAAAACGTAATCTACATACGCGAATTTCGGTATATGCGAAGATAAAATCGTGAAATCTTTAATAATACTCGTGCCACAGTTAGAAAAATGTTACCAATCGATTCAGAACATTGCATTTCATAAGATCAAACATCTATTTTATATTGGAATCAAAGTTTTTAACATTCTTTCATATCGTATATACGATTTTTCGCTCATATACGCGTATCGTCGAAAAACGAAAACTTGAAATCTCGTTCAATTTCAATGATTTTATATTCTATCGATTCAGAATAAAGAATATAACAAGAATATAACGTTTTTACTATGTTTAAATACGCGTTTTCATATGATAATTGTCGAAAAACGTAATCTACATACGCGAATTTCGGTATATGCGAAGATAAAATCGTGAAATCTTTAATAATACTCGTGCCACAGTTAGAAAAATGTTACCAATCGATTCAGAACATTGCATTTCATAAGATCAAACATCTATTTTATATTGGAATCAAAGTTTTTAACATTCTTTCATATCGTATATACGATTTTTCGCTCATATACGCGTATCGTCGAAAAACGAAAACTTGAAATCTCGTTCAATTTCAATGATTTTATATTCTATCGATGCAGAATAAAGAATATAACAAGAATATAACTTTTTTACTATGTTTAAATACGCGTTTTCATATGATAATTGTCGAAAAACGTAATCGACATACGCGAATTTCGGTATATGCGAAGATAAAATCGTGAAATCTTTAATAATACTTGTGCCACAGTTAGAAAAATGTTACCAATCGATTCAGAACATTGCATTTCATAAGATCAAACATCTATTTTATATTGGAATCAAAGTTTTTAACATTCTTTCATATCGTATATACGATTTTTCGCTCATATACGCGTATCGTCGAAAAACGAAAACTTGAAATCTCGTTCAATTTCAATGATTTTATATTCTATCGATGCAGAATAAAGAATATAACAAGAATATAACGTTTTTACTATGTTTAAATACGCGTTTTCATATGATAATTGTCGAAAAACGTAATCGACATACGCGAATTTCGGTATATGCGAAGATAAAATCGTGAAATCTTTAATAATACTTGTGCCACAGTTAGAAAAATGATACCAATCGATTCAGAACATTGCATTTCATAAGATCAAACATCTATTTTATATTGGAATCAAAGTTTTTAACATTCTTTCATATCGTATATACGATTTTTCGCTCATATACGCGTATCGTCGAAAAACGAAAACTTGAAATCTCGTTCAATTTCAATGATTTTATATTCTATCGATGCAGAATAAAGAATATAACATGAATATAACGTTTTTACTATGTTTAAATACGCGTTTTCATATGATAATTGTCGAAAAACGTAATCGACATACGCGAATTTCGGTATATGCGAAGATAAAATCGTGAAATCTTTAATAATACTTGTGCCACAGTTAGAAAAATGTTACCAATCGATTCAGAACATTGCATTTCATGAGATCAAACATCTATTTTATATTGGAATCAAAGTTTTTAACATTCTTTCATATCGTATATACGATTTTTCGCTCATATACGCGTATCGTCGAAAAACGAAAACTTGAAATCTCGTTCAATTTCAAAGATTATATATTCTATCGATGCAGAATAAAGAATATAACAAGAATATAACGTTTTTACTATGTTTAAATACGCGTTTTCATATGATAATTGTCGAAAAACGTAATCGACATACGCGAATTTCGGTATATGCGAAGATAAAATCGTGAAATCTTTAATAATACTTGTGCCACAGTTAGAAAAATGTTACCAATCGATTCAGAACATTGCATTTCATAAGATCAAACATCTATTTTATATTGGAATCAAAGTTTTTAACATTCTTTCATATCGTATATACGATTTTTCGCTCATATACGCGTATCGTCGAAAAACGAAAACTTGAAATCTCGTTCAATTTCAATGATTTTATATTCTATCGATGCAGAATAAAGAATATAACAAGAATATAACGTTTTTACTATGTTTAAATACGCGTTTTCATATGATAATTGTCGAAAAACGTAATCTACATACGCGAATTTCGGTATATGCGAAGATAAAATCGTGAAATCTTTAATAATACTCGTGCCACAGTTAGAAAAATGTTACCAATCGATTCAGAACATTGCATTTCATAAGATCAAACATCTATTTTATATTGGAATCAAAGTTTTTAACATTCTTTCATATCGTATATACGATTTTTCGCTCATATACGCGTATCGTCGAAAAACGAAAACTTGAAATCTCGTTCAATTTCAATGATTTTATATTCTATCGATGCAGAATAAAGAATATAACAAGAATATAACGTTTTTACTATGTTTAAATACGCGTTTTCATATGATAATTGTCGAAAAACGTAATCTACATACGCGAATTTCGGTATATGCGAAGATAAAATCGTGAAATCTTTAATAATACTCGTGCCACAGTTAGAAAAATGTTACCAATCGATTCAGAACATTGCATTTCATAAGATCAAACATCTATTTTATATTGGAATCAAAGTTTTTAACATTCTTTCATATCGTATATACGATTTTTCGCTCATATACGCGTATCGTCGAAAAACGAAAACTTGAAATCTCGTTCAATTTCATTGATTTTATATTCTATCGATGCAGAATAAAGAATATAACAAGAATATAACGTTTTTACTATGTTTAAATACGCGTTTTCATATGATAATTGTCGAAAAACGTAATCGACATACGCGAATTTCGGTATATGCGAAGATAAAATCGTGAAATCTTTAATAATACTTGTGCCACAGTTAGAAAAATGTTACCAATCGATTCAGAACATTGCATTTCATAAGATCAAACATCTATTTTATATTGGAATCAAAGTTTTTAACATTCTTTCATATCGTATATACGATTTTTCGCTCATATACGCGTATCGTCGAAAAACGAAAACTTGAAATCTCGTTCAATTTCAATGATTTTATATTCTATCGATGCAGAATAAAGAATATAACAAGAATATAACGTTTTTACTATGTTTAAATACGCGTTTTCATATGATAATTGTCGAAAAACGTAATCGACATACGCGAATTTCGGTATATGCGAAGATAAAATCGTGAAATCTTTAATAATACTTGTGCCACAGTTAGAAAAATGTTACCAATCGATTCAGAACATTGCATTTCATAAGATCAAACATCTATTTTATATTGGAATCAAAGTTTTTAACATTCTTTCATATCGTATATACGATTTTTCGCTCATATACGCGTATCGTCGAAAAACGAAAACTTGAAATCTCGTTCAATTTCAATGATTTTATATTCTATCGATGCAGAATAAAGAATATAACAAGAATATAACGTTTTTACTATGTTTAAATACGCGTTTTCATATGATAATTGTCGAAAAACGTAATCGACATACGCGAATTTCGGTATATGCGAAGATAAAATCGTGAAATCTTTAATAATACTTGTGCCACAGTTAGAAAAATGTTACCAATCGATTCAGAACATTGCATTTCATAAGATCAAACATCTATTTTATATTGGAATCAAA
The DNA here is from genome assembly GCF_910589235.1 of Vespa crabro. NCBI lineage: Eukaryota > Metazoa > Arthropoda > Insecta > Hymenoptera > Vespidae > Vespa > Vespa crabro. The sequence continues at coordinate 71,031 of NC_060962.1, forward strand.
GTTTTTAACATTCTTTCATATCGTATATACGATTTTTCGCTCATATACGCGTATCGTCGAAAAACGAAAACTTGAAATCTCGTTCAATTTCAATGATTTTATATTCTATCGATGCAGAATAAAGAATATAACAAGAATATAACGTTTTTACTATGTTTAAATACGCGTTTTCATATGATAATTGTCGAAAAACGTAATCGACATACGCGAATTTCGGTATATGCGAAGATAAAATCGTGAAATCTTTAATAATACTTGTGCCACAGTTAGAAAAATGTTACCAATCGATTCAGAACATTGCATTTCATAAGATCAAACATCTATTTTATATTGGAATCAAAGTTTTTAACATTCTTTCATATCGTATATACGATTTTTCGCTCATATACGCGTATCGTCGAAAAACGAAAACTTGAAATCTCGTTCAATTTCAATGATTTTATATTCTATCGATGCAGAATAAAGAATATAACAAGAATATAACGTTTTTACTATGTTTAAATACGCGTTTTCATATGATAATTGTCGAAAAACGTAATCGACATACGCGAATTTCGGTATATGCGAAGATAAAATCGTGAAATCTTTAATAATACTTGTGCCACAATTAGAAAAATGTTACCAATCGATTCAGAACATTGCATTTCATAAGATCAAACATCTATTTTATATTGGAATCAAAGTTTTTAACATTCTTTCATATCGTATATACGATTTTTCGCTCATATACGCGTATCGTCGAAAAACGAAAACTTGAAATCTCGTTCAATTTCAATGATTTTATATTCTATCGATGCAGAATAAAGAATATAACAAGAATATAACGTTTTTACTATGTTTAAATACACGTTTTCATATGATAATTGTCGAAAAACGTAATCGACATACGCGAATTTCGATATATGCGAAGATAAAATCGTGAAATCTTTAATAATACTTGTGCCACAGTTAGAAAAATTTTACCAATCGATTCAGAACATTGCATTTCATAAGATCAAACATCTATTTTATATTGGAATCAAAGTTTTTAACATTCTTTCATATCGTATATACGATTTTTCGCTCATATACGCGTATCGTCGAAAAACGAAAACTTGAAATCTCGTTCAATTTCAATGATTTTATATTCTATCGATGCAGAATAAAGAATATAACAAGAATATAACGTTTTTACTATGTTTAAATACACGTTTTCATATGATAATTGTCGAAAAACTTAATCGACATACGCGAATTTCGGTATATGCGAAGATAAAATCGTGAAATCTTTAATAATACTTGTGCCACAGTTAGAAAAATGTTACCAATCGATTCAGAACATTGCATTTCATAAGATCAAACATCTATTTTATATTGGAATCAAAGTTTTTAACATTCTTTCATATCGTATATACGATTTTTCGCTCATATACGCGTATCGTCGAAAAACGAAAACTTGAAATCTCGTTCAATTTCAATGATTTTATATTCTATCGATGCAGAATAAAGAATATAACAAGAATATAACGTTTTTACTATGTTTAAATACACGTTTTCATATGATAATTGTCGAAAATCGTAATCGACATACGCGAATTTCGGTATATGCGAAGATAAAATCGTGAAATCTTTAATAATACTTGTGCCACAGTTAGAAAAATGTTACCAATCGATTCAGAACATTGCATTTCATAAGATCAAACATCTATTTTATATTGGAATCAAAGTTTTTAACATTCTTTCATATCGTATATACGATTTTTCGCTCATATACGCGTATCGTCGAAAAACGAAAACTTGAAATCTCGTTCAATTTCAATGATTTTATATTCTATCGATGCAGAATAAAGAATATAACAAGAATATAACGTTTTTACTATGTTTAAATGCGCGTTTTCATATGATAATTGTCGAAAAACGTAATCGACATACGCGAATTTCGGTATATGCGAAGATAAAATCGTGAAATCTTTAATAATACTTGTGCCACAGTTAGAAAAATGTTACCAATCGATTCAGAACATTGCATTTCATAAGATCAAACATCTATTTTATATTGGAATCAAAGTTTTTAACATTCTTTCATATCGTATATACGATTTTTCGCTCATATACGCGTATCGTCGAAAAAGGAAAACTTGAAATCTCGTTCAATTTCAATGATTTTATATTCTATCGATGCAGAATAAAGAATATAACAAGAATATAACGTTTTTACTATGTTTAAATACGCGTTTTCATATGATAATTGTCGAAAAACGTAATCGACATACGCGAATTTCGGTATATGCGAAGATAAAATCGTGAAATCTTTAATAATACTTGTGCCACAGTTAGAAAAATGTTACCAATCGATTCAGAACATTGCATTTCATCAGATCAAACATCTATTTTATATTGGAATCAAAGTTTTTAACATTCTTTCATATCGTATATACGATTTTTCGCTCATATACGCGTATCGTCGAAAAACGAAAACTTGAAATCTCGTTCAATTTCAATGATTTTATATTCTATCGATGCAGAATAAAGAATATAACAAGAATATAACGTTTTTACTATGTTTAAATACGCGTTTTCATATGATAATTGTCGAAAAACGTAATCTACATACGCGAATTTCGGTATATGCGAAGATAAAATCGTGAAATCTTTAATAATACTTGTGCCACAGTTAGAAAAATGTTACCAATCGATTCAGAACATTGCATTTCATAAGATCAAACATCTATTTTATATTGGAATCAAAGTTTTTAACATTCTTTCATATCGTATATACGATTTTTCGCTCATATACGCGTATCGTCGAAAAACGAAAACTTGAAATCTCGTTCAATTTCAATGATTTTATATTCTATCGATGCAGAATAAAGAATATAACAAGAATATAACGTTTTTACTATGTTTAAATACGCGTTTTCATATGATAATTGTCGAAAAACGTAATCTACATACGCGAATTTCGGTACATGCGAAGATAAAAACGTGAAATCTTTAATAATACTTGTGCCACAGTTAGAAAAATGTTACCAATCGATTCAGAACATTGCATTTCATAAGATCAAACATCTATTTTATATTGGAATCAAAGTTTTTAACATTCTTTCATATCGTATATACGATTTTTCGCTCATATACGCGTATCGTCGAAAAACGAAAACTTGAAATCTCGTTCAATTTCAATGATTTTATATTCTATCGATGCAGAATAAAGAATATAACAAGAATATAACGTTTTTACTATGTTTAAATACGCGTTTTCATATGATAATTGTCGAAAAACGTAATCGACATACGCGAATTTCGGTATATGCGAAGATAAAATCGTGAAATCTTTAATAATACTTGTGCCACAGTTAGAAAAATGTTACCAATCGATTCAGAACATTGCATTTCATCAGATCAAACATCTATTTTATATTGGAATCAAAGTTTTTAACATTCTTTCATATCGTATATACGATTTTTCGCTCATATACGCGTATCGTCGAAAAACGAAAACTTGAAATCTCGTTCAATTTCAATGATTTTATATTCTATCGATGCAGAATAAAGAATATAACAAGAATATAACGTTTTTACTATGTTTAAATACGCGTTTTCATATGATAATTGTCGAAAAACGTAATCGACATACGCGAATTTCGGTATATGCGAAGATAAAATCGTGAAATCTTTAATAATACTTGTGCCACAGTTAGAAAAATGTTACCAATCGATTCAGAACATTGCATTTCATAAGATCAAACATCTATTTTATATTGGAATCAAAGTTTTTAACATTCTTTCATATCGTATATACGACTTTTCGCTCATATACGCGTATCGTCGAAAAACGAAAACTTGAAATCTCGTTCAATTTCAATGATTTTATATTCTATCGATGCAGAATAAAGAATATAACAAGAATATAACGTTTTTACTATGTTTAAATACGCGTTTTCATATGATAATTGTCGAAAAACGTAATCTACATACGCGAATTTCGGTATATGCGAAGATAAAATCGTGAAATCTTTAATAATACTTGTGCCACAGTTAGAAAAATGTTACCAATCGATTCAGAACATTGCATTTCATAAGATCAAACATCTATTTTATATTGGAATCAAAGTTTTTAACATTCTTTCATATCGTATATACGATTTTTCGCTCATATACGCGTATCGTCGAAAAACGAAAACTTGAAATCTCGTTCAATTTCAATGATTTTATATTCTATCGATGCAGAATAAAGAATATAACAAGAATATAACGTTTTTACTATGTTTAAATACGCGTTTTCATATGATAATTGTCGAAAAACGTAATCTACATACGCGAATTTCGGTACATGCGAAGATAAAAACGTGAAATCTTTAATAATACTTGTGCCACAGTTAGAAAAATGTTACCAATCGATTCAGAACATTGCATTTCATAAGATCAAACATCTATTTTATATTGGAATCAAAGTTTTTAACATTCTTTCATATCGTATATACGATTTTTCGCTCATATACGCGTATCGTCGAAAAACGAAAACTTGAAATCTCGTTCAATTTCAATGATTTTATATTCTATCGATGCAGAATAAAGAATATAACAAGAATATAACGTTTTTACTATGTTTAAATACGCGTTTTCATATGATAATTGTCGAAAAACGTAATCGACATACGCGAATTTCGGTATATGCGAAGATAAAATCGTGAAATCTTTAATAATACTTGTGCCACAGTTAGAAAAATGTTACCAATCGATTCAGAACATTGCATTTCATCAGATCAAACATCTATTTTATATTGGAATCAAAGTTTTTAACATTCTTTCATATCGTATATACGATTTTTCGCTCATATACGCGTATCGTCGAAAAACGAAAACTTGAAATCTCGTTCAATTTCAATGATTTTATATTCTATCGATGCAGAATAAAGAATATAACAAGAATATAACGTTTTTACTATGTTTAAATACGCGTTTTCATATGATAATTGTCGAAAAACGTAATCGACATACGCGAATTTCGGTATATGCGAAGATAAAATCGTGAAATCTTTAATAATACTTGTGCCACAGTTAGAAAAATGTTACCAATCGATTCAGAACATTGCATTTCATAAGATCAAACATCTATTTTATATTGGAATCAAAGTTTTTAACATTCTTTCATATCGTATATACGACTTTTCGCTCATATACGCGTATCGTCGAAAATCGAAAACTTGAAATCTCGTTCAATTTCAATGATTTTATATTCTATCGATGCAGAATAAAGAATATAACAAGAATATAACGTTTTTACTATGTTTAAATACGCGTTTTCATATGATAATTGTCGAAAAACGTAATCGACATACGCGAATTTCGGTATATGCGAAGATAAAATCGTGAAATCTTTAATAATACTTGTGCCACAGTTAGAAAAATGTTACCAATCGATTCAGAACATTTCATTTCATAAGATCAAACATCTATTTAATATTGGAATCAAAGTTTTTAACATTCTTTCATATCGTATATACGATTTTTCGCTCATATACGCGTATCGTCGAAAAAGGAAAACTTGAAATCTCGTTCAATTTCAATGATTTTATATTCTATCGATGCAGAATAAAGAATATAACAAGAATATAACGTTTTTACTATGTTTAAATACGCGTTTTCATATGATAATTGTCGAAAAACGTAATCGACATACGCGAATTTCGGTATATGCGAAGATAAAATCGTGAAATCTTTAATAATACTTGTGCCACAGTTAGAAAAATGTTACCAATCGATTCAGAACATTGCATTTCATCAGATCAAACATCTATTTTATATTGGAATCAAAGTTTTTAACATTCTTTCATATCGTATATACGATTTTTCGCTCATATACGCGTATCGTCGAAAAACGAAAACTTGAAATCACGTTCAATTTCAATGATTTTATATTCTATCGATGCAGAATAAAGAATATAACAAGAATATAACGTTTTTACTATGTTTAAATACGCGTTTTCATATGATAATTGTCGAAAAACGTAATCTACATACGCGAATTTCGGTATATGCGAAGATAAAATCGTGAAATCTTTAATAATACTTGTGCCACAGTTAGAAAAATGTTACCAATCGATTCAGAACATTGCATTTCATAAGATCAAACATCTATTTTATATTGGAATCAAAGTTTTTAACATTCTTTCATATCGTATATACGATTTTTCGCTCATATACGCGTATCGTCGAAAAACGAAAACTTGAAATCTCGTTCAATTTCAATGATTTTATATTCTATCGATGCAGAATAAAGAATATAACAAGAATATAACGTTTTTACTATGTTTAAATACGCGTTTTCATATGATAATTGTCGAAAAACGTAATCTACATACGCGAATTTCGGTACATGCGAAGATAAAAACGTGAAATCTTTAATAATACTTGTGCCACAGTTAGAAAAATGTTACCAATCGATTCAGAACATTGCATTTCATAAGATCAAACATCTATTTTATATTGGAATCAAAGTTTTTAACATTCTTTCATATCGTATATACGATTTTTCGCTCATATACGCGTATCGTCGAAAAACGAAAACTTGAAATCTCGTTAAATTTCAATGATTTTATATTCTATCGATGCAGAATAAAGAATATAACAAGAATATAACGTTTTTACTATGTTTAAATACGCGTTTTCATATGATAATTGTCGAAAAACGTAATCGACATACGCGAATTTCGGTATATGCGAAGATAAAATCGTGAAATCTTTAATAATACTTGTGCCACAGTTAGAAAAATGTTACCAATCGATTCAGAACATTGCATTTCATAAGATCAAACATCTATTTTATATTGGAATCAAAGTTTTTAACATTCTTTCATATCGTATATACGATTTTTCGCTCATATACGCGTATCGTCGAAAAACGAAAACTTGAAATCTCGTTCAATTTCAATGATTTTATATTCTATCGATGCAGAATAAAGAATATAACAAGAATATAACGTTTTTACTATGTTTAAATACGCGTTTTCATATGATAATTGTCGAAAAACGTAATCGACATACGCGAATTTCGGTATATGCGAAGATAAAATCGTGAAATCTTTAATAATACTTGTGCCACAGTTAGAAAAATGTTACCAATCGATTCAGAACATTGCATTTCATAAGATGAAACATCTATTTTATATTGGAATCAAAGTTTTTAACATTCTTTCATATCGTATATACGATTTTTCGCTCATATACGCGTATCGTCGAAAAACGAAAACTTGAAATCTCGTTCAATTTCAATGATTTTATATTCTATCGATGCAGAATAAAGAATATAACAAGAATATAACGTTTTTACTATGTTTAAATACGCGTTTTCATATGATAATTGTCGAAAAACGTAATCGACATACGCGAATTTCGGTATATGCGAAGATAAAATCGTGAAATCTTTAATAATACTTGTGCCACAGTTAGAAAAATGTTACCAATCGATTCAGAACATTGCATTTCATAAGATCAAACATCTATTTTATATTGGAATCAAAGTTTTTAACATTCTTTCATATCGTATATACGATTTTTCGCTCATATACGCGTATCGTCGAAAAACGAAAACTTGAAATCTCGTTCAATTTCAATGATTTTATATTCTATCGATGCAGAATAAAGAATATAACAAGAATATAACGTTTTTACTATGTTTAAATACGCGTTTTCATATGATAATTGTCGAAAAACGTAATCGACATACGCGAATTTCGGTATATGCGAAGATAAAATCGTGAAATCTTTAATAATACTTGTGCCACAGTTAGAAAAATGTTACCAATCGATTCAGAACATTGCATTTCATAAGATCAAACATCTATTTTATATTGGAATCAAAGTTTTTAACATTCTTTCATATCGTATATACGATTTTTCGCTCATATACGCGTATCGTCGAAAAACGAAAACTTGAAATCTCGTTCAATTTCAATGATTTTATATTCTATCGATGCAGAATAAAGAATATAACAAGAATATAACGTTTTTACTATGTTTAAATACGCGTTTTCATATGATAATTGTCGAAAAACGTAATCGACATACGCGAATTTCGGTATATGCGAAGATAAAATCGTGAAATCTTTAATAATACTTGTGCCACAGTTAGAAAAATGTTACCAATCGATTCAGAACATTGCATTTCATAAGATCAAACATCTATTTTATATTGGAATCAAAGTTTTTAACATTCTTTCATATCGTATATACGATTTTTCGCTCATATACGCGTATCGTCGAAAAACGAAAACTTGAAATCTCGTTCAATTTCAATGATTTTATATTCTATCGATGCAGAATAAAGAATATAACAAGAATATAACGTTTTTACTATGTTTAAATACGCGTTTTCATATGATAATTGTCGAAAAACGTAATCGACATACGCGAATTTCGGTATATGCGAAGATAAAATCGTGAAATCTTTAATAATACTTGTGCCACAGTTAGAAAAATGTTACCAATCGATTCAGAACATTGCATTTCATAAGATCAAACATCTATTTTATATTGGAATCAAAGTTTTTAACATTCTTTCATATCGTATATACGATTTTTCGCTCATATACGCGTATCGTCGAAAAACGAAAACTTGAAATCTCGTTCAATTTCAATGATTTTATATTCTATCGATGCAGAATAAAGAATATAACAAGAATATAACGTTTTTACTATGTTTAAATACGCGTTTTCATATGATAATTGTCGAAAAACGTAATCGACATACGCGAATTTCGGTATATGCGAAGATTAAATCGTGAAATCTTTAATAATACTTGTGCCACAGTTAGAAAAATGTTACCAATCGATTCAGAACATTGCATTTCATAAGATCAAACATCTATTTTATATTGGAATCAAAGTTTTTAACATTCTTTCATATCGTATATACGATTTTTCGCTCATATACGCGTATCGTCGAAAAACGAAAACTTGAAATCTCGTTCAATTTCAATGATTTTATATTCTATCGATGCAGTATAAAGAATATAACAAGAATATAACGTTTTTACTATGTTTAAATACGCGTTTTCATATGATAATTGTCGAAAAACGTAATCGACATACGCGAATTTCGGTATATGCGAAGATAAAATCGTGAAATCTTTAATAATACTTGTGCCACAGTTAGAAAAATGTTACCAATCGATTCAGAACATTGCATTTCATAAGATCAAACATCTATTTTATATTGGAATCAAAGTTTTTAACATTCTTTCATATCGTATATACGATTTTTCGCTCATATACGCGTATCGTCGAAAATCGAAAACTTGAAATCTCGTTCAATTTCAATGATTTTATATTCTATCGATGCAGAATAAAGAATATAACAAGAATATAACGTTTTTACTATGTTTAAATACGCGTTTTCATATGATAATTGTCGAAAAACGTAATCGACATACGCGAATTTCGGTATATGCGAAGATAAAATCGTGAAATCTTTAATAATACTTGTGCCACAGTTAGAAAAATGTTACCAATCGATTCAGAACATTGCATTTCATAAGATCAAACATCTATTTTATATTGGAATCAAAGTTTTTAACATTCTTTCATATCGTATATACGATTTTTCGCTCATATACGCGTATCGTCGAAAAACGAAAACTTGAAATCTCGTTCAATTTCAATGATTTTATATTCTATCGATGCAGAATAAAGAATATAACAAGAATATAACGTTTTTACTATGTTTAAATACGCGTTTTCATATGATAATTGTCGAAAAACGTAATCGACATACGCGAATTTCGGTATATGCGAAGATAAAATCGTGAAATCTTTAATAATACTTGTGCCACAGTTAGAAAAATGTTACCAATCGATTCAGAACATTGCATTTCATAAGATCAAACATCTATTTTATATTGGAATCAAAGTTTTTAACATTCTTTCATATCGTATATACGATTTTTCGCTCATATACGCGTATCGTCGAAAAACGAAAACTTGAAATCTCGTTCAATTTCAATGATTTTATATTCTATCGATGCAGTATAAAGAATATAACAAGAATATAACGTTTTTACTATGTTTAAATACGCGTTTTCATATGATAATTGTCGAAAAACGTAATCGACATACGCGAATTTCGGTATATGCGAAGATAAAATCGTGAAATCTTTAATAATACTTGTGCCACAGTTAGAAAAATGTTACCAATCGATTCAGAACATTGCATTTCATAAGATCAAACATCTATTTTATATTGGAATCAAAGTTTTTAACATTCTTTCATATCGTATATACGATTTTTCGCTCATATACGCGTATCGTCGAAAAACGAAAACTTGAAATCTCGTTAAATTTCAATGATTTTATATTCCATCGATGCAGAATAAAGAATATAACAAGAATATAACGTTTTTACTATGTTTAAATACGCGTTTTCATATGATAATTGTCGAAAAACGTAATCGACATACGCGAATTTCGGTATATGCGAAGATAAAATCGTGAAATCTTTAATAATACTTGTGCCACAGTTAGAAAAATGTTACCAATCGATTCAGAACATTGCATTTCATAAGATCAAACATCTATTTTATATTGGAATCAAAGTTTTTAACATTCTTTCATATCGTATATACGATTTTTCGCTCATATACGCGTATCGTCGAAAAACGAAAACTTGAAATCTCGTTCAATTTCAATGATTTTATATTCTATCGATGCAGAATAAAGAATATAACAAGAATATAACGTTTTTACTATGTTTAAATACGCGTTTTCATATGATAATTGTCGAAAAACGTAATCTACATACGCGAATTTCGGTACATGCGAAGATAAAAACGTGAAATCTTTAATAATACTTGTGCCACAGTTAGAAAAATGTTACCAATCGATTCAGAACATTGCATTTCATAAGATCAAACATCTATTTTATATTGGAATCAAAGTTTTTAACATTCTTTCATATCGTATATACGATTTTTCGCTCATATACGCGTATCGTCGAAAAACGAAAACTTGAAATCTCGTTCAATTTCAATGATTTTATATTCTATCGATGCAGAATAAAGAATATAACAAGAATATAACGTTTTTACTATGTTTAAATACGCGTTTTCATATGATAATTGTCGAAAAACGTAATCGACATACGCGAATTTCGGTATATGCGAAGATAAAATCGTGAAATCTTTAATAATACTTGTGCCACAGTTAGAAAAATGTTACCAATCGATTCAGAACATTGCATTTCATAAGATCAAACATCTATTTTATATTGGAATCAAAGTTTTTAACATTCTTTCATATCGTATATACGATTTTTCGCTCATATACGCGTATCGTCGAAAAACGAAAACTTGAAATCTCGTTCAATTTCAATGATTTTATATTCTATCGATGCAGAATAAAGAATATAACAAGAATATAACGTTTTTACTATGTTTAAATACGCGTTTTCATATGATAATTGTCGAAAAACGTAATCGACATACGCGAATTTCGGTATATGCGAAGATAAAATCGTGAAATCTTTAATAATACTTGTGCCACAGTTAGAAAAATGTTACCAATCGATTCAGAACATTGCATTTCATAAGATCAAACATCTATTTTATATTGGAATCAAAGTTTTTAACATTCTTTCATATCGTATATACGATTTTTCGCTCATATACGCGTATCGTCGAAAAACGAAAACTTGAAATCTCGTTCAATTTCAATGATTTTATATTCTATCGATGCAGAATAAAGAATATAACAAGAATATAACGTTTTTACTATGTTTAAATACGCGTTTTCATATGATAATTGTCGAAAAACGTAATCGACATACGCGAATTTCGGTATATGCGAAGATAAAATCGTGAAATCTTTAATAATACTTGTGCCACAGTTAGAAAAATGTTACCAATCGATTCAGAACATTGCATTTCATAAGATCAAACATCTATTTTATATTGGAATCAAAGTTTTTAACATTCTTTCATATCGTATATACGATTTTTCGCTCATATACGCGTATCGTCGAAAAACGAAAACTTGAAATCTCGTTCAATTTCAATGATTTTATATTCTATCGATGCAGTATAAAGAATATAACAAGAATATAACGTTTTTACTATGTTTAAATACGCGTTTTCATATGATAATTGTCGAAAAACGTAATCGACATACGCGAATTTCGGTATATGCGAAGATAAAATCGTGAAATCTTTAATAATACTTGTGCCACAGTTAGAAAAATGTTACCAATCGATTCAGAACATTGCATTTCATAAGATCAAACATCTATTTTATATTGGAATCAAAGTTTTTAACATTCTTTCATATCGTATATACGATTTTTCGCTCATATACGCGTATCGTCGAAAAACGAAAACTTGAAATCTCGTTAAATTTCAATGATTTTATATTCTATCGATGCAGAATAAAGAATATAACAAGAATATAACGTTTTTACTATGTTTAAATACGCGTTTTCATATGATAATTGTCGAAAAACGTAATCGACATACGCGAATTTCGGTATATGCGAAGATAAAATCGTGAAATCTTTAATAATACTTGTGCCACAGTTAGAAAAATGTTACCAATCGATTCAGAACATTGCATTTCATAAGATCAAACATCTATTTTATATTGGAATCAAAGTTTTTAACATTCTTTCATATCGTATATACGATTTTTCGCTCATATACGCGTATCGTCGAAAAACGAAAACTTGAAATCTCGTTCAATTTCAATGATTTTATATTCTATCGATGCAGAATAAAGAATATAACAAGAATATAACGTTTTTACTATGTTTAAATACGCGTTTTCATATGATAATTGTCGAAAAACGTAATCGACATACGCGAATTTCGGTATATGCGAAGATAAAATCGTGAAATCTTTAATAATACTTGTGCCACAGTTAGAAAAATGTTACCAATCGATTCAGAACATTGCATTTCATAAGATCAAACATCTATTTTATATTGGAATCAAAGTTTTTAACATTCTTTCATATCGTATATACGATTTTTCGCTCATATACGCGTATCGTCGAAAAACGAAAACTTGAAATCTCGTTCAATTTCAATGATTTTATATTCTATCGATGCAGAATAAAGAATATAACAAGAATATAACGTTTTTACTATGTTTAAATACGCGTTTTCATATGATAATTGTCGAAAAACGTAATCGACATACGCGAATTTCGGTATATGCGAAGATAAAATCGTGAAATCTTTAATAATACTTGTGCCACAGTTAGAAAAATGTTACCAATCGATTCAGAACATTGCATTTCATAAGATCAAACATCTATTTTATATTGGAATCAAAGTTTTTAACATTCTTTCATATCGTATATACGATTTTTCGCTCATATACGCGTATCGTCGAAAAACGAAAACTTGAAATCTCGTTCAATTTCAATGATTTTATATTCTATCGATGCAGAATAAAGAATATAACAAGAATATAACGTTTTTACTATGTTTAAATACGCGTTTTCATATGATAATTGTCGAAAAACGTAATCGACATACGCGAATTTCGGTATATGCGAAGATAAAATCGTGAAATCTTTAATAATACTTGTGCCACAGTTAGAAAAATGTTACCAATCGATTCAGAACATTGCATTTCATAAGATCAAACATCTATTTTATATTGGAATCAAAGTTTTTAACATTCTTTCATATCGTATATACGATTTTTCGCTCATATACGCGTATCGTCGAAAAACGAAAACTTGAAATCTCGTTCAATTTCAATGATTTTATATTCTATCGATGCAGAATAAAGAATATAACAAGAATATAACGTTTTTACTACGTTTAAATACGCGTTTTCATATGATAATTGTCGAAAAACGTAATCGACATACGCGAATTTCGGTATATGCGAAGATAAAATCGTGAAATCTTTAATAATACTTGTGCCACAGTTAGAAAAATGTTACCAATCGATTCAGAACATTGCATTTCATAAGATCAAACATCTATTTTATATTGGAATCAAAGTTTCTAACATTCTTTCATATCGTATATACGATTTTTCGCTCATATACGCGTATCGTCGAAAAACGAAAACTTGAAATCTCGTTCAATTTCAATGATTTTATATTCTATCGATGCAGAATAAAGAATATAACAAGAATATAACGTTTTTACTATGTTTAAATACGCGTTTTCATATGATAATTGTCGAAAAACGTAATCGACATACGCGAATTTCGGTATATGCGAAGATTAAATCGTGAAATCTTTAATAATACTTGTGCCACAGTTAGAAAAATGTTACCAATCGATTCAGAACATTGCATTTCATAAGATCAAACATCTATTTTATATTGGAATCAAAGTTTTTAACATTCTTTCATATCGTATATACGATTTTTCGCTCATATACGCGTATCGTCGAAAAACGAAAACTTGAAATCTCGTTCAATTTCAATGATTTTATATTCTATCGATGCAGTATAAAGAATATAACAAGAATATAACGTTTTTACTATGTTTAAATACGCGTTTTCATATGATAATTGTCGAAAAACGTAATCGACATACGCGAATTTCGGTATATGCGAAGATAAAATCGTGAAATCTTTAATAATACTTGTGCCACAGTTAGAAAAATGTTACCAATCGATTCAGAACATTGCATTTCATAAGATCAAACATCTATTTTATATTGGAATCAAAGTTTTTAACATTCTTTCATATCGTATATACGATTTTTCGCTCATATACGCGTATCGTCGAAAAACGAAAACTTGAAATCTCGTTCAATTTCAATGATTTTATATTCTATCGATGCAGAATAAAGAATATAACAAGAATATAACGTTTTTACTATGTTTAAATACGCGTTTTCATATGATAATTGTCGAAAAACGTAATCGACATACGCGAATTTCGGTATATGCGAAGATAAAATCGTGAAATCTTTAATAATACTTGTGCCACAGTTAGAAAAATGTTACCAATCGATTCAGAACATTGCATTTCATAAGATCAAACATCTATTTTATATTGGAATCAAAGTTTTTAACATTCTTTCATATCGTATATACGATTTTTCGCTCATATACGCGTATCGTCGAAAAACGAAAACTTGAAATCTCGTTCAATTTCAATGATTTTATATTCTATCGATGCAGAATAAAGAATATAAAAAGAATATAACGTTTTTACTATGTTTAAATACGCGTTTTCATATGATAATTGTCGAAAAACGTAATCGACATACGCGAATTTCGGTATATGCGAAGATAAAATCGTGAAATCTTTAATAATACTTGTGCCACAGTTAGAAAAATGTTACCAATCGATTCAGAACATTGCATTTCATAAGATCAAACATCTATTTTATATTGGAATCAAAGTTTTTAACATTCTTTCATATCGTATATACGATTTTTCGCTCATATACGCGTATCGTCGAAAAACGAAAACTTGAAATCTCGTTCAATTTCAATGATTTTATATTCTATCGATGCAGTATAAAGAATATAACAAGAATATAACGTTTTTACTATGTTTAAATACGCGTTTTCATATGATAATTGTCGAAAAACGTAATCGACATACGCGAATTTCGGTATATGCGAAGATAAAATCGTGAAATCTTTAATAATACTTGTGCCACAGTTAGAAAAATGTTACCAATCGATTCAGAACATTGCATTTCATAAGATCAAACATCTATTTTATATTGGAATCAAAGTTTTTAACATTCTTTCATATCGTATATACGATTTTTCGCTCATATACGCGTATCGTCGAAAAACGAAAACTTGAAATCTCGTTCAATTTCAATGATTTTATATTCTATCGATGCAGTATAAAGAATATAACAAGAATATAACGTTTTTACTATGTTTAAATACGCGTTTTCATATGATAATTGTCGAAAAACGTAATCGACATACGCGAATTTCGGTATATGCGAAGATAAAATCGTGAAATCTTTAATAATACTTGTGCCACAGTTAGAAAAATGTTACCAATCGATTCAGAACATTGCATTTCATAAGATCAAACATCTATTTTATATTGGAATCAAAGTTTTTAACATTCTTTCATATCGTATATACGATTTTTCGCTCATATACGCGTATCGTCGAAAAACGAAAACTTGAAATCTCGTTAAATTTCAATGATTTTATATTCTATCGATGCAGAATAAAGAATATAACAAGAATATAACGTTTTTACTATGTTTAAATACGCGTTTTCATATGATCATTGTCGAAAAACGTAATCGACATACGCGAATTTCGGTATATGCGAAGATAAAATCGTGAAATCTTTAATAATACTTGTGCCACAGTTAGAAAAATGTTACCAATCGATTCAGAACATTGCATTTCATAAGATCAAACATCTATTTTATATTGGAATCAAAGTTTTTAACATTCTTTCATATCGTATATACGATTTTTCGCTCATATACGCGTATCGTCGAAAAACGAAAACTTGAAATCTCGTTCAATTTCAATGATTTTATATTCTATCGATGCAGTATAAAGAATATAACAAGAATATAACGTTTTTACTATGTTTAAATACGCGTTTTCATATGATAATTGTCGAAAAACGTAATCGACATACGCGAATTTCGGTATATGCGAAGATAAAATCGTGAAATCTTTAATAATACTTGTGCCACAGTTAGAAAAATGTTACCAATCGATTCAGAACATTGCATTTCATAAGATCAAACATCTATTTTATATTGGAATCAAAGTTTTTAACATTCTTTCATATCGTATATACGATTTTTCGCTCATATACGCGTATCGTCGAAAAACGAAAACTTGAAATCTCGTTAAATTTCAATGATTTTATATTCTATCGATGCAGAATAAAGAATATAACAAGAATATAACGTTTTTACTATGTTTAAATACGCGTTTTCATATGATAATTGTCGAAAAACGTAATCGACATACGCGAATTTCGGTATATGCGAAGATAAAATCGTGAAATCTTTAATAATACTTGTGCCACAGTTAGAAAAATGTTACCAATCGATTCAGAACATTGCATTTCATAAGATCAAACATCTATTTTATATTGGAATCAAAGTTTTTAACATTCTTTCATATCGTATATACGATTTTTCGCTCATATACGCGTATCGTCGAAAAATGAAAACTTGAAATCTCGTTCAATTTCAATGATTTTATATTCTATCGATGCAGAATAAAGAATATAACAAGAATATAACGTTTTTACTATGTTTAAATACGCGTTTTCATATGATAATTGTCGAAAAACGTAATCGACATACGCGAATTTCGGTATATGCGAAGATAAAATCGTGAAATCTTTAATAATACTTGTGCCACAGTTAGAAAAATGTTACCAATCGATTCAGAACATTGCATTTCATAAGATGAAACATCTATTTTATATTGGAATCAAAGTTTTTAACATTCTTTCATATCGTATATACGATTTTTCGCTCATATACGCGTATCGTCGAAAAACGAAAACTTGAAATCTCGTTCAATTTCAATGATTTTATATTCTATCGATGCAGAATAAAGAATATAACAAGAATATAACGTTTTTACTATGTTTAAATACGCGTTTTCATATGATAATTGTCGAAAAACGTAATCGACATACGCGAATTTCGGTATATGCGAAGATAAAATCGTGAAATCTTTAATAATACTTGTGCCACAGTTAGTAAAATGTTACCAATCGATTCAGAACATTGCATTTCATAAGATCAAACATCTATTTTATATTGGAATCAAAGTTTTTAACATTCTTTCATATCGTATATACGATTTTTCGCTCATATACGCGTATCGTCGAAAAACGAAAACTTGAAATCTCGTTCAATTTCAATGATTTTATATTCTATCGATGCAGAATAAAGAATATAACAAGAATATAACGTTTTTACTATGTTTAAACACGCGTTTTCATATGATAATTGTCGAAAAACGTAATCGACATACGCGAATTTCGGTATATGCGAAGATAAAATCGTGAAATCTTTAATAATACTTGTGCCACAGTTAGAAAAATGTTACCAATCGATTCAGAACATTGCATTTCATAAGATCAAACATCTATTTTATATTGGAATCAAAGTTTTTAACATTCTTTCATATCGTATATACGATTTTTCGCTCATATACGCGTATCGTCGAAAAACGAAAACTTGAAATCTCGTTCAATTTCAATGATTTTATATTCTATCGATGCAGAATAAAGAATATAACAAGAATATAACGTTTTTACTATGTTTAAATACGCGTTTTCATATGATAATTGTCGAAAAACGTAATCGACATACGCGAATTTCGGTATATGCGAAGATAAAATCGTGAAATCTTTAATAATACTTGTGCCACAGTTAGAAAAATGTTACCAATCGATTCAGAACATTGCATTTCATAAGATCAAACATCTATTTTATATTGGAATCAAAGTTTTTAACATTCTTTCATAACGTATATACGATTTTTCGCTCATATACGCGTATCGTCGAAAAACGAAAACTTGAAATCTCGTTCAATTTCAATGATTTTATATTCTATCGATGCAGAATAAAGAATATAACAAGAATATAACGTTTTTACTATGTTTAAATACGCGTTTTCATATGATAATTGTCGAAAAACGTAATCGACATACGCGAATTTCGGTATATGCGAAGATAAAATCGTGAAATCTTTAATAATACTTGTGCCACAGTTAGAAAAATGTTACCAATCGATTCAGAACATTGCATTTCATAAGATCAAACATCTATTTTATATTGGAATCAAAGTTTTTAACATTCTTTCATATCGTATATACGATTTTTCGCTCATATACGCGTATCGTCGAAAAACGAAAACTTGAAATCTCGTTCAATTTCAATGATTTTATATTCTATCGATGCAGAATAAAGAATATAACAAGAATATAACGTTTTTACTACGTTTAAATACGCGTTTTCATATGATAATTGTCGAAAAACGTAATCGACATACGCGAATTTCGGTATATGCGAAGATAAAATCGTGAAATCTTTAATAATACTTGTGCCACAGTTAGAAAAATGTTACCAATCGATTCAGAACATTGCATTTCATAAGATCAAACATCTATTTTATATTGGAATCAAAGTTTTTAACATTCTTTCATATCGTATATACGATTTTTCGCTCATATACGCGTATCGTCGAAAAACGAAAACTTGAAATCTCGTTCAATTTCAATGATTTTATATTCTATCGATGCAGAATAAAGAATATAACAAGAATATAACGTTTTTACTATGTTTAAATACGCGTTTTCATATGATAATTGTCGAAAAACGTAATCGACATACGCGAATTTCGGTATATGCGAAGATTAAATCGTGAAATCTTTAATAATACTTGTGCCACAGTTAGAAAAATGTTACCAATCGATTCAGAACATTGCATTTCATAAGATCAAACATCTATTTTATATTGGAATCAAAGTTTTTAACATTCTTTCATATCGTATATACGATTTTTCGCTCATATACGCGTATCGTCGAAAAACGAAAACTTGAAATCTCGTTCAATTTCAATGATTTTATATTCTATCGATGCAGTATAAAGAATATAACAAGAATATAACGTTTTTACTATGTTTAAATACGCGTTTTCATATGATAATTGTCGAAAAACGTAATCGACATACGCGAATTTCGGTATATGCGAAGATAAAATCGTGAAATCTTTAATAATACTTGTGCCACAGTTAGAAAAATGTTACCAATCGATTCAGAACATTGCATTTCATAAGATCAAACATCTATTTTATATTGGAATCAAAGTTTTTAACATTCTTTCATATCGTATATACGATTTTTCGCTCATATACGCGTATCGTCGAAAAACGAAAACTTGAAATCTCGTTCAATTTCAATGATTTTATATTCTATCGATGCAGAATAAAGAATATAACAAGAATATAACGTTTTTACTATGTTTAAATACGCGTTTTCATATGATAATTGTCGAAAAACGTAATCGACATACGCGAATTTCGGTATATGCGAAGATAAAATCGTGAAATCTTTAATAATACTTGTGCCACAGTTAGAAAAATGTTACCAATCGATTCAGAACATTGCATTTCATAAGATCAAACATCTATTTTATATTGGAATCAAAGTTTTTAACATTCTTTCATATCGTATATACGATTTTTCGCTCATATACGCGTATCGTCGAAAAACGAAAACTTGAAATCTCGTTCAATTTCAATGATTTTATATTCTATCGATGCAGAATAAAGAATATAACAAGAATATAACGTTTTTACTATGTTTAAATACGCGTTTTCATATGATAATTGTCGAAAAACGTAATCGACATACGCGAATTTCGGTATATGCGAAGATAAAATCGTGAAATCTTTAATAATACTTGTGCCACAGTTAGAAAAATGTTACCAATCGATTCAGAACATTGCATTTCATAAGATCAAACATCTATTTTATATTGGAATCAAAGTTTTTAACATTCTTTCATATCGTATATACGATTTTTCGCTCATATACGCGTATCGTCGAAAAACGAAAACTTGAAATCTCGTTCAATTTCAATGATTTTATATTCTATCGATGCAGTATAAAGAATATAACAAGAATATAACGTTTTTACTATGTTTAAATACGCGTTTTCATATGATAATTGTCGAAAAACGTAATCGACATACGCGAATTTCGGTATATGCGAAGATAAAATCGTGAAATCTTTAATAATACTTGTGCCACAGTTAGAAAAATGTTACCAATCGATTCAGAACATTGCATTTCATAAGATCAAACATCTATTTTATATTGGAATCAAAGTTTTTAACATTCTTTCATATCGTATATACGATTTTTCGCTCATATACGCGTATCGTCGAAAAACGAAAACTTGAAATCTCGTTCAATTTCAATGATTTTATATTCTATCGATGCAGAATAAAGAATATAACAAGAATATAACGTTTTTACTATGTTTAAATACGCGTTTTCATATGATAATTGTCGAAAAACGTAATCGACATACGCGAATTTCGGTATATGCGAAGATAAAATCGTGAAATCTTTAATAATACTTGTGCCACAGTTAGAAAAATGTTACCAATCGATTCAGAACATTGCATTTCATAAGATCAAACATCTATTTTATATTGGAATCAAAGTTTTTAACATTCTTTCATATCGTATATACGATTTTTCGCTCATATACGCGTATCGTCGAAAAACGAAAACTTGAAATCTCGTTCAATTTCAATGATTTTATATTCTATCGATGCAGAATAAAGAATATAACAAGAATATAACGTTTTTACTATGTTTAAATACGCGTTTTCATATGATAATTGTCGAAAAACGTAATCGACATACGCGAATTTCGGTATATGCGAAGATAAAATCGTGAAATCTTTAATAATACTTGTGCCACAGTTAGAAAAATGTTACCAATCGATTCAGAACATTGCATTTCATAAGATCAAACATCTATTTTATATTGGAATCAAAGTTTTTAACATTCTTTCATATCGTATATACGATTTTTCGCTCATATACGCGTATCGTCGAAAAACGAAAACTTGAAATCTCGTTCAATTTCAATGATTTTATATTCTATCGATGCAGAATAAAGAATATAACAAGAATATAACGTTTTTACTATGTTTAAATACGCGTTTTCATATGATAATTGTCGAAAAACGTAATCGACATACGCGAATTTCGGTATATGCGAAGATAAAATCGTGAAATCTTTAATAATACTTGTGCCACAGTTAGAAAAATGTTACCAATCGATTCAGAACATTGCATTTCATAAGATCAAACATCTATTTTATATTGGAATCAAAGTTTTTAACATTCTTTCATATCGTATATACGATTTTTCGCTCATATACGCGTATCGTCGAAAAACGAAAACTTGAAATCTCGTTCAATTTCAATGATTTTATATTCTATCGATGCAGAATAAAGAATATAACAAGAATATAACGTTTTTACTATGTTTAAATACGCGTTTTCATATGATAATTGTCGAAAAACATAATCGACATACGCGAATTTCGGTATATGCGAAGATAAAATCGTGAAATCTTTAATAATACTTGTGCCACAGTTAGAAAAATGTTACCAATCGATTCAGAACATTGCATTTCATAAGATCAAACATCTATTTTATATTGGAATCAAAGTTTTTAACATTCTTTCATATCGTATATACGATTTTTCGCTCATATACGCGTATCGTCGAAAAACGAAAACTTGAAATCTCGTTCAATTTCAATGATTTTATATTCTATCGATGCAGAATAAAGAATATAACAAGAATATAACGTTTTTACTATGTTTAAATACGCGTTTTCATATGATAATTGTCGAAAAACGTAATCGACATACGCGAATTTCGGTATATGCGAAGATAAAATCGTGAAATCTTTAATAATACTTGTGCCACAGTTAGAAAAATGTTACCAATCGATTCAGAACATTGCATTTCATAAGATCAAACATCTATTTTATATTGGAATCAAAGTTTTTAACATTCTTTCATATCGTATATACGATTTTTCGCTCATATACGCGTATCGTCGAAAAACGAAAACTTGAAATCTCGTTCAATTTCAATGATTTTATATTCTATCGATGCAGAATAAAGAATATAACAAGAATATAACGTTTTTACTATGTTTAAATACGCGTTTTCATATGATAATTGTCGAAAAACGTAATCGACATACGCGAATTTCGGTATATGCGAAGATAAAATCGTGAAATCTTTAATAATACTTGTGCCACAGTTAGAAAAATGTTACCAATCGATTCAGAACATTGCATTTCATAAGATCAAACATCTATTTTATATTGGAATCAAAGTTTTTAACATTCTTTCATATCGTATATACGATTTTTCGCTCATATACGCGTATCGTCGAAAAACGAAAACTTGAAATCTCGTTCAATTTCAATGATTTTATATTCTATCGATGCCGAATAAAGAATATAACAAGAATATAACGTTTTTACTATGTTTAAATACGCGTTTTCATATGATAATTGTCGAAAAACGTAATCGACATACGCGAATTTCGGTATATGCGAAGATAAAATCGTGAAATCTTTAATAATACTTGTGCCACAGTTAGAAAAATGTTACCAATCGATTCAGAACATTGCATTTCATAAGATCAAACATCTATTTTATATTGGAATCAAAGTTTTTAACATTCTTTCATATCGTATATACGATTTTTCGCTCATATACGCGTATCGTCGAAAAACGAAAACTTGAAATCTCGTTCAATTTCAATGATTTTATATTCTATCGATGCAGAATAAAGAATATAACAAGAATATAACGTTTTTACTATGTTTAAATACGCGTTTTCATATGATAATTGTCGAAAAACGTAATCGACATACGCGAATTTCGGTATATGCGAAGATAAAATCGTGAAATCTTTAATAATACTTGTGCCACAGTTAGAAAAATGTTACCAATCGATTCAGAACATTGCATTTCATAAGATCAAACATCTATTTTATATTGGAATCAAAGTTTTTAACATTCTTTCATATCGTATATACGATTTTTCGCTCATATACGCGTATCGTCGAAAAACGAAAACTTGAAATCTCGTTCAATTTCAATGATTTTATATTCTATCGATGCAGTATAAAGAATATAACAAGAATATAACGTTTTTACTATGTTTAAATACGCGTTTTCATATGATAATTGTCGAAAAACGTAATCGACATACGCGAATTTCGGTATATGCGAAGATAAAATCGTGAAATCTTTAATAATACTTGTGCCACAGTTAGAAAAATGTTACCAATCGATTCAGAACATTGCATTTCATAAGATCAAACATCTATTTTATATTGGAATCAAAGTTTTTAACATTCTTTCATATCGTATATACGATTTTTTGCTCATATACGCGTATCGTCGAAAAACGAAAACTTGAAATCTCGTTCAATTTCAATGATTTTATATTCTATCGATGCAGAATAAAGAATATAACAAGAATATAACGTTTTTACTATGTTTAAATACGCGTTTTCATATGATAATTGTCGAAAAACGTAATCGACATACGCGAATTTCGGTATATGCGAAGATAAAATCGTGAAATCTTTAATAATACTTGTGCCACAGTTAGAAAAATGTTACCAATCGATTCAGAACATTGCATTTCATAAGATCAAACATCTATTTTATATTGGAATCAAAGTTTTTAACATTCTTTCATATCGTATATACGATTTTTCGCTCATATACGTGTATCGTCGAAAAACGAAAACTTGAAATCTCGTTCAATTTCAATGATTTTATATTCTATCGATGCAGAATAAAGAATATAACAAGAATATAACGTTTTTACTATGTTTAAATACGCGTTTTCATATGATAATTCTCGAAAAACGTAATCGACATACGCGAATTTCGGTATATGCGAAGATAAAATCGTGAAATCTTTAATAATACTTGTGCCACAGTTAGAAAAATGTTACCAATCGATTCAGAACATTGCATTTCATAAGATCAAACATCTATTTTATATTGGAGTCAAAGTTTTTAACATTCTTTCATATCGTATATACGATTTTTCGCTCATATACGCGTATCGTCGAAAAACGAAAACTTGAAATCTCGTTCAATTTCAATGATTTTATATTCTATCGATGCAGAATAAAGAATATAACAAGAATATAACGTTTTTACTATGTTTAAATACGCGTTTTCATATGATAATTGTCGAAAAACTTAATCGACATACGCGAATTTCGGTATATGCGAAGATAAAATCGTGAAATCTTTAATAATACTTGTGCCACAGTTAGAAAAATGTTACCAATCGATTCAGAACATTGCATTTCATAAGATCAAACATCTATTTTATATTGGAATCAAAGTTTTTAACATTCTTTCATATCGTATATACGATTTTTCGCTCATATACGCGTATCGTCGAAAAACGAAAACTTGAAATCTCGTTCAATTTCAATGATTTTATATTCTATCGATGCAGTATAAAGAATATAACAAGAATATAACGTTTTTACTATGTTTAAATACGCGTTTTCATATGATAATTGTCGAAAAACGTAATCGACATACGCGAATTTTGGTATATGCGAAGATAAAATCGTGAAATCTTTAATAATACTTGTGCCACAGTTAGAAAAATGTTACCAATCGATTCAGAACATTGCATTTCATAAGATCAAACATCTATTTTATATTGGAATCAAAGTTTTTAACATTCTTTCATATCGTATATACGATTTTTCGCTCATATACGCGTATCGTCGAAAAACGAAAACTTGAAATCTCGTTCAATTTCAATGATTTTATATTCTATCGATGCAGAATAAAGAATATAACAAGAATATAACGTTTTTACTATGTTTAAATACGCGTTTTCATATGATAATTGTCGAAAAACGTAATCGACATACGCGAATTTCGGTATATGCGAAGATAAAATCGTGAAATCTTTAATAATACTTGTGCCACAGTTAGAAAAATGTTACCAATCGATTCAGAACATTGCATTGCATAAGATCAAACATCTATTTTATATTGGAATCAAAGTTTTTAACATTCTTTCATATCGTATATACGATTTTTCGCTCATATACGCGTATCGTCGAAAAACGAAAACTTGAAATCTCGTTCAATTTCAATGATTTTATATTCTATCGATGCAGAATAAAGAATATAACAAGAATATAACGTTTTTACTATGTTTAAATACGCGTTTTCATATGATAATTTTCGAAAAACGTAATCGACATACGCGAATTTCGGTATATGCGAAGATAAAATCGTGAAATCTTTAATAATACTTGTGCCACAGTTAGAAAAATGTTACCAATCGCTTCAGAACATTGCATTTCATAAGATCAAACATCTATTTTATATTGGAATCAAAGTTTTTAACATTCTTTCATATCGTATATACGATTTTTCGCTTATATTCGCGTATCGTCGAAAAACGAAAACTTGAAATCTCGTTCAATTTCATTGATTTTATATTCTATCGATGCAGAATAAAGAATATAACAAGAATATAACGTTTTTACTATGTTTAAATACGCGTTTTCATATGATAATTGTCGAAAAACGTAATCGACATACGCGAATTTCGGTATATGCGAAGATAAAATCGTGAAATCTTTAATAATACTTGTGCCACAGTTAGAAAAATGTTACCAATCGATTCAGAACATTGCATTTCATAAGATCAAACATCTATTTTATATTGGAATCAAAGTTTTTAACATTCTTTCATATCGTATATACGATTTTTCGCTCATATACGCGTATCGTCGAAAAACGAAAACTTGAAATCTCGTTCAATTTCAATGATTTTATATTCTATCGATGCAGAATAAAGAATATAACAAGAATATAACGTTTTTACTATGTTTAAATACGCGTTTTCATATGATAATTGTCGAAAAACGTAATCGACATAGGCGAATTTCGGTATATGCGAAGATAAAATCGTGAAATCTTTAATAATACTTGTGCCACAGTTAGAAAAATATTACCAATCGATTCAGAACATTGCATTTCATAAGATCAAACATCTATTTTATATTGGAATCAAAGTTTTTAACATTCTTTCATATCGTATATACGATTTTTCGCTCATATACGCGTATCGCCGAAAAACGAAAACTTGAAATCTCGTTCAATTTCAATGATTTTATATTCTATCGATGCAGAATGAAGAATATAACAAGAATATAACGTTTTTACTATGTTTAAATACGCGTTTTCATATGATAATTGTCGAAAAACGTAATCGACATACGCGAATTTCGGTATATGCGAAGATAAAATCGTGAAATCTTTAATAATACTTGTGCCACAGTTAGAAAAATGTTACCAATCGATTCAGAACATTGCATTTCATAAGATCAAACATCTATTTTATATTGGAATCAAAGTTTTTATCATTCTTTCATATCGTATATACGATTTTTCGCTCATATACGCGTATCGTCGAAAAACGAAAACTTGAAATCTCGTTCAATTTCAATGATTTTATATTCTATCGATACAGAATAAAGAATATAACAAGAATATAACGTTTTTACTATGTTTAAATACGCGTTTTCATATGATAATTGTCGAAAAACGTAATCGACATACGCGAATTTCGGTATATGCGAAGATAAAATCGTGAAATCTTTAATAATACTTGTGCCACAGTTAGAAAAATGTTACCAATCGATTCAGAACATTGCATTTCATAAGATCAAACATCTATTTTATATTGGAATCAAAGTTTTTAACATTCTTTCATATCGTATATACGATTTTTCGCTCATATACGCGTATCGTCGAAAAACGAAAACTTGAAATCTCGTTCAATTTCAATGATTTTATATTCTATCGATGCAGAATAAAGAATATAACAAGAATATAACGTTTTTACTATGTTTAAATGCGCGTTTTCATATGATAATTGTCGAAAAACGTAATCGACATACGCGAATTTCGGTATATGCGAAGATAAAATCGTGAAATCTTTAATAATACTTGTGCCACAGTCAGAAAAATGTTACCAATCGATTCAGAACATTGCATTTCATAAGATCAAACATCTATTTTATATTGGAATCAAAGTTTTTAACATTCTTTCATATCGTATATACGATTTTTCGCTCATATACGCGTATCGTCGAAAAACGAAAACTTGAAATCTCGTTCAATTTCAATGATTTTATATTCAATCGATGCAGAATAAAGAATATAACAAGAATATAACGTTTTTACTATGTTTAAATGCGCGTTTTCATATGATAATTGTCGAAAAACGTAATCGACATACGCGAATTTCGGTATATGCGAAGATAAAATCGTGAAATCTTTAATAATACTTGTGCCACAGTTAGAAAAATATTACCAATCGATTCAGAACATTGCATTTCATAAGATCAAACATCTATTTTATATTGGAATCAAAGTTTTTAACATTCTTTCATATCGTATATACGATTTTTCGCTCATATACGCGTATTGCCGAAAAACGAAAACTTGAAATCTCGTTCAATTTCAATGATTTTATATTCTATCGATGCAGAATAAAGAATATAACAAGAATATAACGTTTTTACTATGTTTAAATACGCGTTTTCATATGATAATTGTCGAAAAACGTAATCGACATACGCGAATTTCGGTATTTGCGAAGATAAAATCGTGAAATCTTTAATAATACTTGTGCCACAGTTAGAAAAATGTTACCAATCGATTCAGAACATTGCATTTCATAAGATCAAACATCTATTTTATATTGGAATCAAAGTTTTTAACATTCTTTCATATCGTATATACGATTTTTCGCTCATATACGCGTATCGTCGAAAAACGAAAACTTGAAATCTCGTTTAATTTCAATGATTTTATATTCTATCGATGCAGAATAAAGAATATAACAAGAATATAACGTTTTTACTATGTTTAAATACGCGTTTTCATATGATAATTGTCGAAAAACGTAATCGACATACGCGAATTTCGGTATATGCGAAGATAAAATCGTGAAATCTTTAATAATACTTGTGCCACAGTTAGAAAAATGTTACCAATCGATTCAGAACATTGCATTTCATAAGATCAAACATCTATTTTATATTGGAATCAAAGTTTTTAACTTTCTTTCATATCGTATATACGATTTTTCACTCATATACGCGTATCGTCGAAAAACGAAAACTTGAAATCTCGTTCAATTTCAGTGATTTTATATTCTATCGATGCAGAATAAAGAATATAACAAGAATATAACGTTTTTACTATGTTTAAATACGCGTTTTCATATGATAATTGTCGAAAAACGTAATCGACATACGCGAATTTCGGTATATGCGAAGATAAAATCGTGAAATCTTTAATAATACTTGTGCCACAGTTAGAAAAATGTTACCAATCGATTCAGAACATTGCATTTCATAAGATCAAACATCTATTTTATATTGGAATCAAAGTTTTTAACATTCTTTCATATCGTATATACGATTTTTCGCTCATATACGCGTATCGTCGAAAAACGAAAACTTGAAATCTCGTTTAATTTCAATGATTTTATATTCTATCGATGCAGAATAAAGAATATAACAAGAATATAACGTTTTTACTATGTTTAAATACGCGTTTTCATATGATAATTGTCGAAAAACGTAATCGACATACGCGAATTTCGGTATATGCGAAGATAAAATCGTGAAATCTTTAATAATACTTGTGCCACAGTTAGAAAAATGTTACCAATCGATTCAGAACATTGCATTTCATAAGATCAAACATCTATTTTATATTGGAATCAAAGTTTTTAACTTTCTTTCATATCGTATATACGATTTTTCGCTCATATACGCGTATCGTCGAAAAACGAAAACTTGAAATCTCGTTCAATTTCAGTGATTTTATATTCTATCGATGCAGAATAAAGAATATAACAAGAATATAACGTTTTTACTATGTTTAAATACGCGTTTTCATATGATAATTGTCGAAAAACGTAATCGACATACGCGAATTTCGGTATATGCGAAGATAAAATCGTGAAATCTTTAATAATACTTGTGCCACAGTTAGAAAAATGTTACCAATCGATTCAGAACATTGCATTTCATAAGATCAAACATCTATTTTATATTGGAATCAAAGTTTTTAACATTCTTTCATATCGTATATACGATTTTTCGCTCATATACGCGTATCGTCGAAAAACGAAAACTTGAAATCTCGTTCAATTTCAATGATTTTATATTCTATCGATGCAGAATAAAGAATATAACAAGAATATAACGTTTTTACTATGTTTAAATACGCGTTTTCATATGATAATTGTCGAAAAACGTAATCGACATACGCGAATTTCGGTATATGCGAAGATAAAATCGTGAAATCTTTAATAATACTTGTGCCACAGTTAGAAAAATGTTACCAATCGATTCAGAACATTGCATTTCATAAGATCAAATATCTATTTTATATTGGAATCAAAGTTTTTAACATTCTTTCATATCGTATATACGATTTTTCGCTCATATACGCGTATCGTCGAAAAACGAAAACTTCAAATCTCGTTTAATTTCAATGATTTTATATTCTATCGATGCAGAATAAAGAATATAACAAGAATATAACGTTTTTACTATGTTTAAATACGCGTTTTCATATGATAATTGTCGAAAAACGTAATCGACATACGCGAATTTCGGTATATGCGAAGATAAAATCGTGAAATCTTTAATAATACTTGTGCCACAGTTAGAAAAATGTTACCAATCGATTCAGAACATTGCATTTCATAAGATCAAACATCTATTTTATATTGGAATCAAAGTTTTTAACTTTCTTTCATATCGTATATACGATTTTTCGGTCATATACGCGTATCGTCGAAAAACGAAAACTTGAAATCTCGTTCAATTTCAGTGATTTTATATTCTATCGATGCAGAATAAAGAATATAACAAGAATATAACGTTTTTACTATGTTTAAATACGCGTTTTCATATGATAATTGTCGAAAAACGTAATCGACATACGCGAATTTCGGTATATGCGAAGATAAAATCGTGAAATCTTTAATAATACTTGTGCCACAGTCAGAAAAATGTTACCAATCGATTCAGAACATTGCATTTCATAAGATCAAACATCTATTTTATATTGGAATCAAAGTTTTTAACATTCTTTCATATCGTATATACGATTTTTCGCTCATATACGCGTATCGTCGAAAAACGAAAACTTGAAATCTCGTTCAATTTCAATGATTTTATATTCTATCGATGCAGAATAAAGAATATAACAAGAATATAACGTTTTTACTATGTTTAAATACGCGTTTTCATATGATAATTGTCGAAAAACGTAATCGACATACGCGAATTTCGGTATATGCGAAGATAAAATCGTGAAATCTTTAATAATACTTGTGCCACAGTTAGAAAAATATTACCAATCGATTCAGAACATTGCATTTCATAAGATCAAACATCTATTTTATATTGGAATCAAAGTTTTTAACATTCTTTCATATCGTATATACGATTTTTCGCTCATATACCCGTATTGCCGAAAAACGAAAACTTGAAATCTCGTTCAATTTCAATGACTTTATATTCTATCGATGCAGAATAAAGAATATAACAAGAATATAACGTTTTTACTATGTTTAAATACGCGTTTTCATATGATAATTGTCGAAAAACGTAATCGACATACGCGAATTTCGGTATTTGCGAAGATAAAATCGTGAAATCTTTAATAATACTTGTGCCACAGTTAGAAAAATGTTACCAATCGATTCAGAACATTGCATTTCATAAGATCAAACATCTATTTTATATTGGAATCAAAGTTTTTAACATTCTTTCATATCGTATATACGATTTTTCGCTCATATACGCGTATCGTCGAAAAACGAAAACTTGAAATCTCGTTTAATTTCAATGATTTTATATTCTATCGATGCAGAATAAAGAATATAACAAGAATATAACGTTTTTACTATGTTTAAATACGCGTTTTCATATGATAATTGTCGAAAAACGTAATCGACATACGCGAATTTCGGTATATGCGAAGATAAAATCGTGAAATCTTTAATAATACTTGTGCCACAGTTAGAAAAATGTTACCAATCGATTCAGAACATTGCATTTCATAAGATCAAACATCTATTTTATATTGGAATCAAAGTTTTTAACTTTCTTTCATATCGTATATACGATTTTTCGCTCATATACGCGTATCGTCGAAAAACGAAAACTTGAAATCTCGTTCAATTTCAGTGATTTTATATTCTATCGATGCAGAATAAAGAATATAACAAGAATATAACGTTTTTACTATGTTTAAATACGCGTTTTCATATGATAATTGTCGAAAAACGTAATCGACATACGCGAATTTCGGTATATGCGAAGATAAAATCGTGAAATCTTTAATAATACTTGTGCCACAGTTAGAAAAATGTTACCAATCGATTCAGAACATTGCATTTCATAAGATCAAACATCTATTTTATATTGGAATCAAAGTTTTTAACATTCTTTCATATCGTATATACGATTTTTCGCTCATATACGCGTATCGTCGAAAAACGAAAACTTGAAATCTCGTTCAATTTCAATGATTTTATATTCTATCGATGCAGAATAAAGAATATAACAAGAATATAACGTTTTTACTATGTTTAAATACGCGTTTTCATATGATAATTGTCGAAAAACGTAATCGACATACGCGAATTTCGGTATATGCGAAGATAAAATCGTGAAATCTTTAATAATACTTGTGCCACAGTTAGAAAAATGTTACCAATCGATTCAGAACATTGCATTTCATAAGATCAAACATCTATTTTATATTGGAATCAAAGTTTTTAACATTCTTTCATATCGTATATACGATTTTTCGCTCATATACGCGTATCGTCGAAAAACGAAAACTTGAAATCTCGTTTAATTTCAATGATTTTATATTCTATCGATGCAGAATAAAGAATATAACAAGAATATAACGTTTTTACTATGTTTAAATACGCGTTTTCATATGATAATTGTCGAAAAACGTAATCGACATACGCGAATTTCGGTATATGCGAAGATAAAATCGTGAAATCTTTAATAATACTTGTGCCACAGTTAGAAAAATGTTACCAATCGATTCAGAACATTGCATTTCATAAGATCAAACATCTATTTTATATTGGAATCAAAGTTTTTAACTTTCTTTCATATCGTATATACGATTTTTCGGTCATATACGCGTATCGTCGAAAAACGAAAACTTGAAATCTCGTTCAATTTCAGTGATTTTATATTCTATCGATGCAGAATAAAGAATATAACAAGAATATAACGTTTTTACTATGTTTAAATACGCGTTTTCATATGATAATTGTCGAAAAACGTAATCGACATACGCGAATTTCGGTATATGCGAAGATAAAATCGTGAAATCTTTAATAATACTTGTGCCACAGTTAGAAAAATGTTACCAATCGATTCAGAACATTGCATTTCATAAGATCAAACATCTATTTTATATTGGAATCAAAGTTTTTAACATTCTTTCATATCGTATATACGATTTTTCGCTAATATACTCGTATCGTCGAAAAACGAAAACTTGAAATCTCGTTCAATTTCAATGATTTTATATTCTATCGATGCAGAATAAAGAATATAACAAGAGTATATCGTTTTTACTATGTTTAAATACGCGTTTTCATATGATAATTGTCGAAAAACGTAATCGACATACGCGAATTTCGGTATATGCGAAGATAAAATCGTGAAATCTTTAATAATACTTGTGCCACAGTTAGAAAAATGTTACCAATCGATTCAGAACATTGCATTTCATAAGATCAAACATCTATTTTATATTGGAATCAAAGTTTTTAACATTCTTTCATATCGTATATACGATTTTTCGCTCATATACGCGTATCGTCGAAAAACGAAAACTTGAAATCTCGTTCAATTTCAATGATTTTATATTCTATCGATGCAGAATAAAGAATATAACAAGAATATAACGTTTTTACTATGTTTAAATAAGCGTTTTCATATGATAATTGTCGAAAAACGTAATCGACATACGCGAATTTCGGTATATGCGAAGATAAAATCGTGAAATCTTTAATAATACTTGTGCCACAGTTAGAAAAATGTTACCAATCGATTCAGAACATTGCATTTCATAAGATCAAACATCTATTTTATATTGGAATCAAAGTTTTTAACATTCTTTCATATCGTATATACGATTTTTCGCTCATATACGCGTATCGTCGAAAAACGAAAACTTGAAATCTCGTTCAATTTCAATGATTTTATATTCTGTCGATGCAGAATAAAGAATATAACAAGAATATAACGTTTTTACTATGTTTAAATACGCGTTTTAATATGATAATTGTCGAAAAACGTAATCGACATACGCGAATTTCGGTATATGCGAAGATAAAATCGTGAAATCTTTAATAATACTTGTGCCACAGTTAGAAAAATGTTACCAATCGATTCAGAACATTGCATTTCATAAGATCAAACATCTATTTTATATTGGAATCAAAGTTTTTAACATTCTTTCATATCGTATATACGATTTTTCGCTCATATACGCGTATCGTCGAAAAACGAAAACTTGAAATCTCGTTCAATTTCAATGATTTTATATTCTATCGATGCAGCATAAAGTATATAACAAGAATATAACGTTTTTACTATGTTTAAATACGCGTTTTCATATGATAATTGTCGAAAAACGTAATCGACATA
Source organism: Vespa crabro (assembly GCF_910589235.1). Classification (NCBI taxonomy): domain Eukaryota; kingdom Metazoa; phylum Arthropoda; class Insecta; order Hymenoptera; family Vespidae; genus Vespa; species Vespa crabro. The sequence goes on from NC_060962.1 coordinate 105,336, forward strand.
AGCGAATTTCGGTATATGCGAAGATAAAATCGTGAAATCTTTAATAATACTTGTGCCACAGTTAGAAAAATGTTACCAATCGATTCAGAACATTGCATTTCATAAGATCAAACATCTATTTTATATTGGAATCAAAGTTTTTAACATTCTTTCATATCGTATATACGATTTTTCGCTCATATACGCGTATCGTCGAAAAACGAAAACTTGAAATCTCGTTCAATTTCAATGATTTTATATTCTATCGATGCAGAATAAAGAATATAACAAGAATATAACGTTTTTACTATGTTTAAATACGCGTTTTCATATGATAATTGTCGAAAAACGTAATCGACATACGCGAATTTCGGTATATGCGAAGATAAAATCGTGAAATCTTTAATAATACTTGTGCCACAGTTAGAAAAATGTTACCAATCGATTCAGAACATTGCATTTCATAAGATCAAACATCTATTTTATATTGGAATCAAAGTTTTTAACATTCTTTCATATCGTATATAAGATTTTTCGCTCATATACGCGTATCGTCGAAAAACGAAAACTTGAAATCTCGTTCCATTTCAATGATTTTATATTCTATCGATGCAGAATAAAGAATATAACAAGAGTATAACGTTTTTACTATGTTTAAATACGCGTTTTCATATGATAATTGTCGAAAAACGTAATCGACATACGCGAATTTCGGTATATGCGAAGATAAAATCGTGAAATCTTTAATAATACTTGTGCCACAGTTAGAAAAATGTTACCAATCGATTCAGAACATTGCATTTCATAAGATCAAACATCTATTTTATATTGGAATCAAAGTTTTTAACATTCTTTCATATCGTATATACGATTTTTCGCTCATATACGCGTATCGTCGAAAAACGAAAACTTGAAATCTCGTTCAATTTCAATGATTTTATATTCTATCGATGCAGAATAAAGAATATAACAAGAGTATAACGTTTTTACTATGTTTAAATACGCGTTTTCATATGATAATTGTCGAAAAACGTAATCGACATACGCGAATTTCGGTATATGCGAAGATAAAATCGTGAAATCTTTAATAATACTTGTGCCATAGTTAGAAAAATGTTACCAATCGATTCAGAACATTGCATTTCATAAGATCAAACATCTATTTTATATTGGAATCAAAGTTTTTAACATTCTTTCATATCGTATATACGATTTTTCGCTCATATACGCGTATCGTCGAAAAACGAAAACTTGAAATCTCGTTCAATTTCAATGATTTTATATTCTATCGATGCAGAATAAAGAATATAACAAGAATATAACGTTTTTACTATGTTTAAATACGCGTTTTCATATGATAATTGTCGAAAAACGTAATCGACATACGCCAATTTCGGTATATGCGAAGATAAAATCGTGAAATCTTTAATAATACTTGTGCCACAGTTAGAAAAATGTTACCAATCGATTCAGAACATTGCATTTCATAAGATCAAACATCTATTTTATATTGGAATCAAAGTTTTTAACATTCTTTCATATCGTATATACGATTTTTCGCTCATATACGCGTATCGTCGAAAAACGAAAACTTGAAATCTCGTTCAATTTCAATGATTTTATATTCTATCGATGCAGAATAAAGAATATAACAAGAATATAACGTTTTTACTATGTTTAAATACGCGTTTTCATATGATAATTGTCGAAAAACGTAATCGACATAGGCGAATTTCGGTATATGCGAAGATAAAATCGTGAAATCTTTAATAATACTTGTGCCACAGTTAGAAAAATGTTACCAATCGATTCAGAACATTGCATTTCATAAGATCAAACATCTATTTTATATTGGAATCAAAGTTTTTAACATTCTTTCATATCGTATATACGATTTTTCGCTCATATACGCGTATCGTCGAAAAACGAAAACTTGAAATCTCGTTCAATTTCAATGATTTTATATTCTATCGATGCAGAATAAAGAATATAACAAGAATATAACGTTTATATTATGTTTAAATACGCGTTTTCATATGATAATTGTCGAAAAACGTAATCGACATACGCGAATTTCGGTATATGCGAAGATAAAATCGTGAAATCTTTAATAATACTTGTGCCACAGTTAGAAAAATGTTACCAATCGATTCAGAACATTGCATTTCATAAGATCAAACATCTATTTTATATTGGAATCAAAGTTTTTAACATTCTTTCATATCGTATATACGATTTTTCGCTCATATACGCGTATCGTCGAAAAACGAAAACTTGAAATCTCGTTCAATTTCAATGATTTTATATTCTATCGATGCAGAATAAAGAATATAACAAGAGTATAACGTTTTTACTATGTTTAAATACGCGTTTTCATATGATAATTGTCGAAAAACGTAATCGACATACGCGAATTTCGGTATATGCGAAGATAAAATCGTGAAATCTTTAATAATACTTGTGCCACAGTTAGAAAAATGTTACCAATCGATTCAGAACATTGCATTTCATAAGATCAAACATCTATTTTATATTGGAATCAAAGTTTTTAACATTCTTTCATATCGTATATACGATTTTTCGCTCATATACGCGTATCGTCGAAAAACGAAAACTTGAAATCTCGTTCAATTTCAATGATTTTATATTCTATCGATGCAGAATAAAGAATATAACAAGAATATAACGTTTTTACTATGTTTAAATACGCGTTTTCATATGATAATTGTCGAAAAACGTAATCGACATACGCGAATTTCGGTATATGCGAAGATAAAATCGTGAAATCTTTAATAATACTTGTGCCACAGTTAGAAAAATGTTACCAATCGATTCAGAACATTGCATTTCATAAGATCAAACATCTATTTTATATTGGAATCAAAGTTTTTAACATTCTTTCATATCGTATATACGATTTTTCGCTCATATACGCGTATCGTCGAAAAACGAAAACTTGAAATCTCGTTCAATTTCAATGATTTTATATTCTATCGATGCAGAATAAAGAATATAACAAGAATATAACGTTTTTACTATGTTTAAATACGCGTTTTCATATGATAATTGTCGAAAAACGTAATCGACATAGGCGAATTTCGGTATATGCGAAGATAAAATCGTGAAATCTTTAATAATACTTGTGCCACAGTTAGAAAAATGTTACCAATCGATTCAGAACATTGCATTTCATAAGATCAAACATCTATTTTATATTGGAATCAAAGTTTTTAACATTCTTTCATATCGTATATACGATTTTTCGCTCATATACGCGTATCGTCGAAAAACGAAAACTTGAAATCTCGTTCAATTTCAATGATTTTATATTCTATCGATGCAGAATAAAGAATATAACAAGAATATAACGTTTTTACTATGTTTAAATACGCGTTTTCATATGATAATTGTCGAAAAACGTAATCGACATACGCGAATTTCGGTATATGCGAAGATAAAATCGTGAAATCTTTAATAATACTTGTGCCACAGTTAGAAAAATGTTACCAATCGATTCAGAACATTGCATTTCATAAGATCAAACATCTATTTTATATTGGAATCAAAGTTTTTAACATTCTTTCATATCGTATATACGATTTTTCGCTCATATACGCGTATCGTCGAAAAACGAAAACTTGAAATCTCGTTCAATTTCAATGATTTTATATTCTATCGATGCAGAATAAAGAATATAACAAGAATGTAACGTTTTTACTATGTTTAAATACGCGTTTTCATATGATAATTGTCGAAAAACGTAATCGACATAGGCGAATTTCGGTATATGCGAAGATAAAATCGTGAAATCTTTAATAATACTTGTGCCACAGTTAGAAAAATGTTACCAATCGATTCAGAACATTGCATTTCATAAGATCAAACATCTATTTTATATTGGAATCAATGTTTTTAACATTCTTTCATATCGTATATACGATTTTTCGCTCATAGTCGCGTATCGTCGAAAAACGAAAACTTGAAATCTCGTTCAATTTCAATGATTTTATATTCTATCGATGCAGAATAAAGAATATAACAAGAATATAACGTTTTTACTATGTTTAAATACGCGTTTTCATATGATAATTGTCGAAAAACGTAATCGACATACGCGAATTTCGGTATATGCGAAGATAAAATCGTGAAATCTTTAATAATACTTGTGCCACAGTTAGAAAAATGTTACCAATCGATTCAGAACATTGCATTTCATAAGATCAAACATCTATTTTATATTGAAATCAAAGTTTTTAACATTCTTTCATATCGTATATACGATTTTTCGCTCATATACGCGTATCGTCGAAAAACGAAAACTTGAAATCTCGTTCAATTTCAATGATTTTATATTCTATCGATGCAGAATAAAGAATATAACAAGAATATAACGTTTTTACTATGTTTAAATACGCGTTTTCATATGATAATTGTCGAAAAACGTAATCGACATAGGCGAATTTCGGTATATGCGAAGATAAAATCGTGAAATCTTTAATAATACTTGTGCCACAGTTAGAAAAATGTTACCAATCGATTCAGAACATTGCATTTCATAAGATCAAACATCTATTTTATATTGGAATCAAAGTTTTTAACATTCTTTCATATCGTATATACGATTTTTCGCTCATAGTCGCGTATCGTCGAAAAACGAAAACTTGAAATCTCGTTCAATTTCAATGATTTTATATTCTATCGATGCAGAATAAAGAATATAACAAGAATATAACGTTTTTACTATGTTTAAATACGCGTTTTCATATGATAATTGTCGAAAAACGTAATCGACATACGCGAATTTCGGTATATGCGAAGATAAAATCGTGAAATCTTTAATAATACTTGTGCCACAGTTAGAAAAATGTTACCAATCGATTCAGAACATTGCATTTCATAAGATCAAACATCTATTTTATATTGAAATCAAAGTTTTTAACATTCTTTCATATCGTATATACGATTTTTCGCTCATATACGCGTATCGTCGAAAAACGAAAACTTGAAATCTCGTTCAATTTCAATGATTTTATATTCTATCGATGCAGAATAAAGAATATAACAAGAATATAACGTTTTTACTATGTTTAAATACGCGTTTTCATATGATAATTGTCGAAAAACGTAATCGACATACGCGAATTTCGGTATATGCGAAGATAAAATCGTGAATTCTTTAATAATACTTGTGCCACAGTTAGAAAAATGTTACCAATCGATTCAGAACATTGCATTTCATAAGATCAAACATCTATTTTATATTGGAATCAAAGTTTTTAACATTCTTTCATATCGTATATACGATTTTTCGCTCATATACGCGTATCGTCGAAAAACGAAAACTTGAAATCTCGTTCAATTTCAATGATTTTATATTCTATCGATGCAGAATAAAGAATATAACAAGAATATAACGTTTTTACTATGTTTAAATACGCGTTTTCATATGATAATTGTCGAAAAACGTAATCGACATAGGCGAATTTCGGTATATGCGAAGATAAAATCGTGAAATCTTTAATAATACTTGTGCCACAGTTAGAAAAATGTTACCAATCGATTCAGAACATTGCATTTCATAAGATCAAACATCTATTTTATATTGGAATCAAAGTTTTTAACATTCTTTCATATCGTATATACGATTTTTCGCTCATATACGCGTATCGTCGAAAAACGAAAACTTGAAATCTCGTTCAATTTCAATGATTTTATATTCTATCGATGCAGAATAAAGAATATAACAAGAATATAACGTTTTTACTAAGTTTAAATACGCGTTTTCATATGATAATTGTCGAAAAACGTAATCGACATACGCGAATTTCGGTATATGCGAAGATAAAATCGTGAAATCTTTAATAATACTTGTGCCACAGTTAGAAAAATGTTACCAATCGATTCAGAACATTGCATTTCATAAGATCAAACATCTATTTTATATTGAAATCAAAGTTTTTAACATTCTTTCATATCGTATATACGATTTTTCGCTCATATACGCGTATCGTCGAAAAACGAAAACTTGAAATCTCGTTCAATTTCAATGATTTTATATTCTATCGATGCAGAATAAAGAATATAACAAGAATATAACGTTTTTACTATGTTTAAATACGCGTTTTCATATGATAATTGTCGAAAAACGTAATCGACATACGCGAATTTCGGTATATGCGAAGATAAAATCGTGAAATCTTTAATAATACTTGTGCCACAGTTAGAAAAATGTTACCAATCGATTCAGAACATTGCATTTCATAAGATCAAACATCTATTTTATATTGGAATCAAAGTTTTTAACATTCTTTCATATCGTATATACGATTTTTCGCTCATATACGCGTATCGTCGAAAAACGAAAACTTGAAATCTCGTTCAATTTCAATGATTTTATATTCTATCGATGCAGAATAAAGAATATAACAAGAATATAACGTTTTTACTATGTTTAAATACGCGTTTTCATATGATAATTGTCGAAAAACGTAATCGACATAGGCGAATTTCGGTATATGCGAAGATAAAATCGTGAAATCTTTAATAATACTTGTGCCACAGTTAGAAAAATGTTACCAATCGATTCAGAACATTGCATTTCATAAGATCAAACATCTATTTTATATTGGAATCAAAGTTTTTAACATTCTTTCATATCGTATATACGATTTTTCGCTCATAGTCGCGTATCGTCGAAAAACGAAAACTTGAAATCTCGTTCAATTTCAATGATTTTATATTCTATCGATGCAGAATAAAGAATATAACAAGAATATAACGTTTTTACTATGTTTAAATACGCGTTTTCATATGATAATTGTCGAAAAACGTAATCGACATACGCGAATTTCGGTATATGCGAAGATAAAATCGTGAAATCTTTAATAATACTTGTGCCACAGTTAGAAAAATGTTACCAATCGATTCAGAACATTGCATTTCATAAGATCAAACATCTATTTTATATTGAAATCAAAGTTTTTAACATTCTTTCATATCGTATATACGATTTTTCGCTCATATACGCGTATCGTCGAAAAACGAAAACTTGAAATCTCGTTCAATTTCAATGATTTTATATTCTATCGATGCAGAATAAAGAATGTAACAAGAATATAACGTTTTTACTATGTTTAAATACGCGTTTTCATATGATAATTGTCGAAAAACGTAATCGACATACGCGAATTTCGGTATATGCGAAGATAAAATCGTGAAATCTTTAATAATACTTGTGCCACAGTTAGAAAAATGTTACCAATCGATTCAGAACATTGCATTTCATAAGATCAAACATCTATTTTATATTGGAATCAAAGTTTTTAACATTCTTTCATATCGTATATACGATTTTTCGCTCATATACGCGTATCGTCGAAAAACGAAAACTTGAAATCTCGTTCAATTTCAATGATTTTATATTCTATCGATGCAGAATAAAGAATATAACAAGAATATAACGTTTTTACTATGTTTAAATACGCGTTTTCATATGATAATTGTCGAAAAACGTAATCGACATACGCGAATTTCGGAATATGCGAAGATAAAATCGTGAAATCTTTAATAATACTTGTGCCACAGTTAGAAAAATGTTACCAATCGATTCAGAACATTGCATTTCATAAGATCAAACATCTATTTTATATTGGAATCAAAGTTTTTAACATTCTTTCATATCGTATATACGATTTTTCGCTCATATACGCGTATCGTCGAAAAACGAAAACTTGAAATCTCGTTCAATTTCAATGATTTTATATTCTATCGATGCAGAATAAAGAATATAACAAGAATATAACGTTTTTACTATGTTTAAATACGCGTTTTCATATGATAATTGTCGAAAAACGTAATCGACATAGGCGAATTTCGGTATATGCGAAGATAAAATCGTGAAATCTTTAATAATACTTGTGCCACAGTTAGAAAAATGTTACCAATCGATTCAGAACATTGCATTTCATAAGATCAAACATCTATTTTATATTGGAATCAAAGTTTTTAACATTCTTTCATATCGTATATACGATTTTTCGCTCATAGTCGCGTATCGTCGAAAAACGAAAACTTGAAATCTCGTTCAATTTCAATGATTTTATATTCTATCGATGCAGAATAAAGAATATAACAAGAATATAACGTTTTTACTATGTTTAAATACGCGTTTTCATATGATAATTGTCGAAAAACGTAATCGACATACGCGAATTTCGGTATATGCGAAGATAAAATCGTGAAATCTTTAATAATACTTGTGCCACAGTTAGAAAAATGTTACCAATCGATTCAGAACATTGCATTTCATAAGATCAAACATCTATTTTATATTGAAATCAAAGTTTTTAACATTCTTTCATATCGTATATACGATTTTTCGCTCATATACGCGTATCGTCGAAAAACGAAAACTTGAAATCTCGTTCAATTTCAATGATTTTATATTCTATCGATGCAGAATAAAGAATATAACAAGAATATAACGTTTTTACTATGTTTAAATACGCGTTTTCATATGATAATTGTCGAAAAACGTAATCGACATACGCGAATTTCGGTATATGCGAAGATAAAATCGTGAAATCTTTAATAATACTTGTGCCACAGTTAGAAAAATGTTACCAATCGATTCAGAACATTGCATTTCATAAGATCAAACATCTATTTTATATTGGAATCAAAGTTTTTAACATTCTTTCATATCGTATATACGATTTTTCGCTCATATACGCGTATCGTCGAAAAACGAAAACTTGAAATCTCGTTCAATTTCAATGATTTTATATTCTATCGATGCAGAATAAAGAATATAACAAGAATATAACGTTTTTACTATGTTTAAATACGCGTTTTCATATGATAATTGTCGAAAAACGTAATCGACATAGGCGAATTTCGGTATATGCGAAGATAAAATCGTGAAATCTTTAATAATACTTGTGCCACAGTTAGAAAAATGTTACCAATCGATTCAGAACATTGCATTTCATAAGATCAAACATCTATTTTATATTGGAATCAATGTTTTTAACATTCTTTCATATCGTATATACGATTTTTCGCTCATAGTCGCGTATCGTCGAAAAACGAAAACTTGAAATCTCGTTCAATTTCAATGATTTTATATTCTATCGATGCAGAATAAAGAATATAACAAGAATATAACGTTTTTACTATGTTTAAATACGCGTTTTCATATGATAATTGTCGAAAAACGTAATCGACATACGCGAATTTCGGTATATGCGAAGATAAAATCGTGAAATCTTTAATAATACTTGTGCCACAGTTAGAAAAATGTTACCAATCGATTCAGAACATTGCATTTCATAAGATCAAACATCTATTTTATATTGAAATCAAAGTTTTTAACATTCTTTCATATCGTATATACGATTTTTCGCTCATATACGCGTATCGTCGAAAAACGAAAACTTGAAATCTCGTTCAATTTCAATGATTTTATATTCTATCGATGCAGAATAAAGAATATAACAAGAATATAACGTTTTTACTATGTTTAAATACGCGTTTTCATATGATAATTGTCGAAAAACGTAATCGACATAGGCGAATTTCGGTATATGCGAAGATAAAATCGTGAAATCTTTAATAATACTTGTGCCACAGTTAGAAAAATGTTACCAATCGATTCAGAACATTGCATTTCATAAGATCAAACATCTATTTTATATTGGAATCAAAGTTTTTAACATTCTTTCATATCGTATATACGATTTTTCGCTCATAGTCGCGTATCGTCGAAAAACGAAAACTTGAAATCTCGTTCAATTTCAATGATTTTATATTCTATCGATGCAGAATAAAGAATATAACAAGAATATAACGTTTTTACTATGTTTAAATACGCGTTTTCATATGATAATTGTCGAAAAACGTAATCGACATACGCGAATTTCGGTATATGCGAAGATAAAATCGTGAAATCTTTAATAATACTTGTGCCACAGTTAGAAAAATGTTACCAATCGATTCAGAACATTGCATTTCATAAGATCAAACATCTATTTTATATTGAAATCAAAGTTTTTAACATTCTTTCATATCGTATATACGATTTTTCGCTCATATACGCGTATCGTCGAAAAACGAAAACTTGAAATCTCGTTCAATTTCAATGATTTTATATTCTATCGATGCAGAATAAAGAATATAACAAGAATATAACGTTTTTACTATGTTTAAATACGCGTTTTCATATGATAATTGTCGAAAAACGTAATCGACATACGCGAATTTCGGTATATGCGAAGATAAAATCGTGAAATCTTTAGTAATACTTGTGCCACAGTTAGAAAAATGTTACCAATCGATTCAGAACATTGCATTTCATAAGATCAAACATCTATTTTATATTGGAATCAAAGTTTTTAACATTCTTTCATATCGTATATACGATTTTTCGCTCATATACGCGTATCGTCGAAAAACGAAAACTTGAAATCTCGTTCAATTTCAATGATTTTATATTCTATCGATGCAGAATAAAGAATATAACAAGAATATAACGTTTTTACTATGTTTAAATACGCGTTTTCATATGATAATTGTCGAAAAACGTAATCGACATAGGCGAATTTCGGTATATGCGAAGATAAAATCGTGAAATCTTTAATAATACTTGTGCCACAGTTAGAAAAATGTTACCAATCGATTCAGAACATTGCATTTCATAAGATCAAACATCTATTTTATATTGGAATCAAAGTTTTTAACATTCTTTCATATCGTATATACGATTTTTCGCTCATATACGCGTATCGTCGAAAAACGAAAACTTGAAATCTCGTTCAATTTCAATGATTTTATATTCTATCGATGCAGAATAAAGAATATAACAAGAATATAACGTTTTTACTAAGTTTAAATACGCGTTTTCATATGATAATTGTCGAAAAACGTAATCGACATACGCGAATTTCGGTATATGCGAAGATAAAATCGTGAAATCTTTAATAATACTTGTGCCACAGTTAGAAAAATGTTACCAATCGATTCAGAACATTGCATTTCATAAGATCAAACATCTATTTTATATTGAAATCAAAGTTTTTAACATTCTTTCATATCGTATATACGATTTTTCGCTCATATACGCGTATCGTCGAAAAACGAAAACTTGAAATCTCGTTCAATTTCAATGATTTTATATTCTATCGATGCAGAATAAAGAATATAACAAGAATATAACGTTTTTACTATGTTTAAATACGCGTTTTCATATGATAATTGTCGAAAAACGTAATCGACATACGCGAATTTCGGTATATGCGAAGATAAAATCGTGAAATCTTTAATAATACTTGTGCCACAGTTAGAAAAATGTTACCAATCGATTCAGAACATTGCATTTCATAAGATCAAACATCTATTTTATATTGGAATCAAAGTTTTTAACATTCTTTCATATCGTATATACGATTTTTCGCTCATATACGCGTATCGTCGAAAAACGAAAACTTGAAATCTCGTTCAATTTCAATGATTTTATATTCTATCGATGCAGAATAAAGAATATAACAAGAATATAACGTTTTTACTATGTTTAAATACGCGTTTTCATATGATAATTGTCGAAAAACGTAATCGACATAGGCGAATTTCGGTATATGCGAAGATAAAATCGTGAAATCTTTAATAATACTTGTGCCACAGTTAGAAAAATGTTACCAATCGATTCAGAACATTGCATTTCATAAGATCAAACATCTATTTTATATTGGAATCAAAGTTTTTAACATTCTTTCATATCGTATATACGATTTTTCGCTCATAGTCGCGTATCGTCGAAAAACGAAAACTTGAAATCTCGTTCAATTTCAATGATTTTATATTCTATCGATGCAGAATAAAGAATATAACAAGAATATAACGTTTTTACTATGTTTAAATACGCGTTTTCATATGATAATTGTCGAAAAACGTAATCGACATACGCGAATTTCGGTATATGCGAAGATAAAATCGTGAAATCTTTAATAATACTTGTGCCACAGTTAGAAAAATGTTACCAATCGATTCAGAACATTGCATTTCATAAGATCAAACATCTATTTTATATTGAAATCAAAGTTTTTAACATTCTTTCATATCGTATATACGATTTTTCGCTCATATACGCGTATCGTCGAAAAACGAAAACTTGAAATCTCGTTCAATTTCAATGATTTTATATTCTATCGATGCAGAATAAAGAATATAACAAGAATATAACGTTTTTACTATGTTTAAATACGCGTTTTCATATGATAATTGTCGAAAAACGTAATCGACATACGCGAATTTCGGTATATGCGAAGATAAAATCGTGAAATCTTTAATAATACTTGTGCCACAGTTAGAAAAATGTTACCAATCGATTCAGAACATTGCATTTCATAAGATCAAACATCTATTTTATATTGGAATCAAAGTTTTTAACATTCTTTCATATCGTATATACGATTTTTCGCTCATATACGCGTATCGTCGAAAAACGAAAACTTGAAATCTCGTTCAATTTCAATGATTTTATATTCTATCGATGCAGAATAAAGAATATAACAAGAATATAACGTTTTTACTATGTTTAAATACGCGTTTTCATATGATAATTGTCGAAAAACGTAATCGACATAGGCGAATTTCGGTATATGCGAAGATAAAATCGTGAAATCTTTAATAATACTTGTGCCACAGTTAGAAAAATGTTACCAATCGATTCAGAACATTGCATTTCATAAGATCAAACATCTATTTTATATTGGAATCAAAGTTTTTAACATTCTTTCATATCGTATATACGATTTTTCGCTCATATACGCGTATCGTCGAAAAACGAAAACTTGAAATCTCGTTCAATTTCATTGATTTTATATTCTATCGATGCAGAATAAAGAATATAACAAGAATATAACGTTTTTACTAAGTTTAAATACGCGTTTTCATATGATAATTGTCGAAAAACGTAATCGACATACGCGAATTTCGGTATATGCGAAGATAAAATCGTGAAATCTTTAATAATACTTGTGCCACAGTTAGAAAAATGTTACCAATCGATTCAGAACATTGCATTTCATAAGATCAAACATCTATTTTATATTGAAATCAAAGTTTTTAACATTCTTTCATATCGTATATACGATTTTTCGCTCATATACGCGTATCGTCGAAAAACGAAAACTTGAAATCTCGTTCAATTTCAATGATTTTATATTCTATCGATGCAGAATAAAGAATATAACAAGAATATAACGTTTTTACTATGTTTAAATACGCGTTTTCATATGATAATTGTCGAAAAACGTAATCGACATACGCGAATTTCGGTATATGCGAAGATAAAATCGTGAAATCTTTAATAATACTTGTGCCACAGTTAGAAAAATGTTACCAATCGATTCAGAACATTGCATTTCATAAGATCAAACATCTATTTTATATTGGAATCAAAGTTTTTAACATTCTTTCATATCGTATATACGATTTTTCGCTCATATACGCGTATCGTCGAAAAACGAAAACTTGAAATCTCGTTCAATTTCAATGATTTTATATTCTATCGATGCAGAATAAAGAATATAACAAGAGTATAACGTTTTTACTATGTTTAAATACGCGTTTTCATATGATAATTGTCGAAAAACGTAATCGACATACGCGAATTTCGGTATATGCGAAGATAAAATCGTGAAATCTTTAATAATACTTGTGCCACAGTTAGAAAAATGTTACCAATCGATTCAGAACATTGCATTTCATAAGATCAAACATCTATTTTATATTGGAATCAAAGTTTTTAACATTCTTTCATATCGTATATACGATTTTTCGCTCATATACGCGTATCGTCGAAAAACGAAAACTTGAAATCTCGTTCAATTTCAATGATTTTATATTCTATCGATGCAGAATAAAGAATATAACAAGAATATAACGTTTTTACTATGTTTAAATACGCGTTTTCATATGATAATTGTCGAAAAACGTAATCGACATACGCGAATTTCGGTATATGCGAAGATAAAATCGTGAAATCTTTAATAATACTTGTGCCACAGTTAGAAAAATGTTACCAATCGATTCAGAACATTGCATTTCATAAGATCAAACATCTATTTTATATTGGAATCAAAGTTTTTAACATTCTTTCATATCGTATATAAGATTTTTCGCTCATATACGCGTTTCGTCGAAAAACGAAAACTTGAAATCTCGTTCAATTTCAATGATTTTATATTCTATCGATGCAGAATAAAGAATATAACAAGAGTATAACGTTTTTACTATGTTTAAATACGCGTTTTCATATGATAATTGTCGAAAAACGTAATCGACATACGCGAATTTCGGTATATGCGAAGATAAAATCGTGAAATCTTTAATAATACTTGTGCCACAGTTAGAAAAATGTTACCAATCGATTCAGAACATTGCATTTCATAAGATCAAACATCTATTTTATATTGGAATCAAAGTTTTTAACATTCTTTCATATCGTATATACGATTTTTCGCTCATATACGCGTATCGTCGAAAAACGAAAACTTGAAATCTCGTTCAATTTCAATGATTTTATATTCTATCGATGCAGAATAAAGAATATAACAAGAGTATAACGTTTTTACTATGTTTAAATACGCGTTTTCATATGATAATTGTCGAAAAACGTAATCGACATACGCGAATTTCGGTATATGCGAAGATAAAATCGTGAAATCTTTAATAATACTTGTGCCACAGTTAGAAAAATGTTACCAATCGATTCAGAACATTGCATTTCATTAGATCAAACATCTATTTTATATTGGAATAAAAGTTTTTAACTTTCTTTCATATCGTATATACGATTTTTCGCTCATATACGCGTATCGTCGAAAAACGAGAACTTGAAATCTCGTTCAATTTCAATGATTTTATATTCTATCGATGCAGAATAAAGAATATAACAAGAATATAACGTTTTTACTATGTTTAAATACGCGTTTTCATATGATAATTGTCGAAAAACCTAATCGACATACGCGAATTTCGGTATATGCGAAGATAAAATCGTGAAATCTTTAATAATACTTGTGCCACAGTTAGAAAAATGTTACCAATCGATTCAGAACATTGCATTTCATAAGATCAAACATCTATTTTATATTGGAATCAAAGTTTTTAACATTCTTTCATATCGTATATAAGATTTTTCGCTCATATACGCGTATCGTCGAAAAACGAAAACTTGAAATCTCGTTCAATTTCAATGATTTTATATTCTATCGATGCAGAATAAAGAATATAACAA
Organism: Vespa crabro; assembly: GCF_910589235.1. Taxonomy (NCBI): domain Eukaryota; kingdom Metazoa; phylum Arthropoda; class Insecta; order Hymenoptera; family Vespidae; genus Vespa; species Vespa crabro. The sequence goes on from NC_060962.1 coordinate 120,610, forward strand.
GAGTATAACGTTTTTACTATGTTTAAATACGCGTTTTCATATGATAATTGTCGAAAAACGTAATCGACATACGCGAATTTCGGTATATGCGAAGATAAAATCGTGAAATCTTTAATAATACTTGTGCCACAGTTAGAAAAATGTTACCAATCGATTCAGAACATTGCATTTCATAAGATCAAACATCTATTTTATATTGGAATCAAAGTTTTTAACATTCTTTCATATCGTATATACGATTTTTCGCTCATATACGCGTATCGTCGAAAAACGAAAACTTGAAATCTCGTTCAATTTCAATGATTTTATATTCTATCGATGCAGAATAAAGAATATAACAAGAGTATAACGTTTTTACTATGTTTAAATACGCGTTTTCATATGATAATTGTCGAAAAACGTAATCGACATACGCGAATTTCGGTATATGCGAAGATAAAATCGTGAAATCTTTAATAATACTTGTGCCACAGTTAGAAAAATGTTACCAATCGATTCAGAACATTGCATTTCATAAGATCAAACATCTATTTTATATTGGAATCAAAGTTTTTAACATTCTTTCATATCGTATATACGATTTTTCGCTCATATACGCGTATCGTCGAAAAACGAAAACTTGAAATCTCGTTCAATTTCAATGATTTTATATTCTATCGATGCAGAATAAAGAATATAACAAGAATATAACGTTTTTACTATGTTTAAATACGCGTTTTCATATGATAATTGTCGAAAAACGTAATCGACATACGCGAATTTCGGTATATGCGAAGATAAAATCGTGAAATCTTTAATAATACTTGTGCCACAGTTAGAAAAATGTTACCAATCGATTCAGAACATTGCATTTCATAAGATCAAACATCTATTTTATATTGGAATCAAAGTTTTTAACATTCTTTCATATCGTATATACGATTTTTCGCTCATATACGCGTATCGTCGAAAAACGAAAACTTGAAATCTCGTTCAATTTCAATGATTTTATATTCTATCGATGCAGAATAAAGAATATAACAAGAATGTAACGTTTTTACTATGTTTAAATACGCGTTTTCATATGATAATTGTCGAAAAACGTAATCGACATACGCGAATTGCGGTATATGCGAAGATAAAATCGTGAAATCTTTAATAATACTTGTGCCACAGTTAGAAAAATGTTACCAATCGATTCAGAACATTGCATTTCATAAGATCAAACATCTATTTTATATTGGAATCAAAGTTTTTAACATTCTTTCATATCGTAAATACGATTTTTCGCTCATATACGCGTATCGTCGAAAAACGAAAACTTGAAATCTCGTTCAATTTCAATGATTTTATATTCTATCGATGCAGAATAAAGAATATAACAAGAATATAACGTTTTTACTATGTTTAAATACGCGTTTTCATATGATAATTGTCGAAAAACGTAATCGACATACGCGAATTTCGGTATATGCGAAGATAAAATCGTGAAATCTTTAATAATACTTGTGCCACAGTTAGAAAAATGTTACCAATCGATTCAGAACATTGCATTTCATAAGATCAAACATCTATTTTATATTGGAATCAAAGTTTTTAACATTCTTTCATATCGTATATACGATTTTTCGCTCATATACGCGTATCGTCGAAAAACGAAAACTTGAAATCTCGTTCAATTTCAATGATTTTATATTCTATCGATGCAGAATAAAGAATATAACAAGAATATAACGTTTTTACTATGTTTAAATACGCGTTTTCATATGATAATTGTCGAAAAACGTAATCGACATACGCGAATTTCGGTATATGCGAAGATAAAATCGTGAAATCTTTAATAATACTTGTGCCACAGTTAGAAAAATGTTACCAATCGATTCAGAACATTGCATTTCATAAGATCAAACATCTATTTTATATTGGAATCAAAGTTTTTAACATTCTTTCATATCGTATATACGATTTTTCGCTCATATACGCGTATCGTCGAAAAACGAAAACTTGAAATCTCGTTCAATTTCAATGATTTCATATTCTATCGATGCAGAATAAAGAATATAACAAGAATATAACGTTTTTACTATGTTTAAATACGCGTTTTCATATGATAAATGTCGAAAAACGTAATCGACATACGCGAATTTCGGTATATGCGAAGATAAAATCGTGAAATCTTTAATAATACTTGTGCCACAGTTAGAAAAATGTTTCCAATCGATTCAGAACATTGCATTTCATAAGATCAAACATCTATTTTATATTGGAATCAAAGTTTTTAACATTCTTTCATATCGTATATACGATTTTTCGCTCATATACGCGTATCGTCGAAAAACGAAAACTTGAAATCTCGTTCAATTTCAATGATTTTATATTCTATCGATGCAGAATAAAGAATATAACAAGAATATAACGTTTTTACTATGTTTAAATACGCGTTTTCATATGATAATTGTCGAAAAACGTAATCGACATACGCGAATTTCGGTATATGCGAAGATAAAATCGTGAAATCTTTAATAATACTTGTGCCACAGTTAGAAAAATGTTACCAATCGATTCAGAACATTGCATTTCATAAGATCAAACATCTATTTTATATTGGAATCAAAGTTTTTAACATTCTTTCATATCGTATATACGATTTTTCGCTCATATACGCGTATCGCCGAAAAACGAAAACTTGAAATCTCGTTCAATTTCAATGATTTTATATTCTATCGATGCAGTATAAAGAATATAACAAGAATATAACGTTTTTACTATGTTTAAATACGCGTTTTCATATGATAATTGTCGAAAAACGTAATCGACATACGCGAATTTCGGTATATGCGAAGATAAAATCGTGAAATCTTTAATAATACTTGTGCCACAGTTAGAAAAATGTTACCAATCGATTCAGAACATTGCATTTCATAAGATCAAACATCTATTTTATATTGGAATCAAAGTTTTTAACATTCTTTCATATCGTATATACGATTTTTCGCTCATATACGCGTATCGTCGAAAAACGAAAACTTGAAATCTCGTTCAATTTCAATGATTTTATATTCTATCGATGCAGAATAAAGAATATAACAAGAATATAACGTTTTTACTATGTTTAAATACGCGTTTTCATATGATAATTGTCGAAAAACGTAATCGACATACGCGAATTTCGGTATATGCGAAGATAAAATCGTGAAATCTTTAATAATACTTGTGCCACAGTTAGAAAAATGTTACTAATCGATTCAGAACATTGCATTTCATAAGATCAAACATCTATTTTATATTGGAATCAAAGTTTTTAACATTCCTTCATATCGTATATACGATTTTTCGCTCATATACGCGTATCGTCGAAAAACGAAAACTTGAAATCTCGTTCAATTTCAATGATTTTATATTCTATCGATGCAGAATAAAGAATATAACAAGAATATAACGTTTTTACTATGTTTAAATACGCGTTTTCATATGATAATTGTCGAAAAACGTAATCGACATACGCGAATTTCGGTATATGCGAAGATAAAATCGTGAAATCTTTAATAATACTTGTGCCACAGTTAGAAAAATGTTACCAATCGATTCAGAACATTGCATTTCATAAGATCAAACATCTATTTTATATTGGAATCAAAGTTTTTAACATTCTTTCATATCGTATATACGATTTTTCGCTCATATACGCGTATCGTCGAAAAACGAAAACTTGAAATCTCGTTCAATTTCAATGATTTTATATTCTATCGATGCAGAATAAAGAATATAACAAGAATATAACGTTTTTACTATGTTTAAATACGCGTTTTCATATGATAATTGTCGAAAAACGTAATCGACATACGCGAATTTCGGTATATGCGAAGATAAAATCGTGAAATCTTTAATAATACTTGTGCCACAGTTAGAAAAATGTTACCAATCGATTCAGAACATTGCATTTCATAAGATCAAACATCTATTTTATATTGGAATCAAAGTTTTTAACATTCTTTCATATCGTATATACGATTTTTCGCTCATATACGCGTATCGTCGAAAAACGAAAACTTGAAATCTCGTTCAATTTCAATGATTTTATATTCTATCGATGCAGAATAAAGAATATAACAAGAATATAACGTTTTTACTATGTTTAAATACGCGTTTTCATATGATAATTGTCGAAAAACGTAATCGACATACGCGAATTTCGGTATATGCGAAGATAAAATCGTGAAATCTTTAATAATACTTGTGCCACAGTTAGAAAAATGTTACCAATCGATTCAGAACATTGCATTTCATAAGATCAAACATCTATTTTATATTGGAATCAAAGTTTTTAACATTCTTTCATATCGTATATACGATTTTTCGCTCATATACGCGTATCGCCGAAAAACGAAAACTTGAAATCTCGTTCAATTTCAATGATTTTATATTCTATCGATGCAGTATAAAGAATATAACAAGAATATAACGTTTTTACTATGTTTAAATACGCGTTTTCATATGATAATTGTCGAAAAACGTAATCGACATACGCGAATTTCGGTATATGCGAAGATAAAATCGTGAAATCTTTAATAATACTTGTGCCACAGTTAGAAAAATGTTACCAATCGATTCAGAACATTGCATTTCATAAGATCAAACATCTATTTTATATTGGAATCAAAGTTTTTAACATTCTTTCATATCGTATATACGATTTTTCGCTCATATACGCGTATCGTCGAAAAACGAAAACTTGAAATCTCGTTCAATTTCAATGATTTTATATTCTATCGATGCAGAATAAAGAATATAACAAGAATATAACGTTTTTACTATGTTTAAATACGCGTTTTCATATGATAATTGTCGAAAAACGTAATCGACATACGCGAATTTCGGTATATGCGAAGATAAAATCGTGAAATCTTTAATAATACTTGTGCCACAGTTAGAAAAATGTTACCAATCGATTCAGAACATTGCATTTCATAAGATCAAACATCTATTTTATATTGGAATCAAAGTTTTTAACATTCTTTCATATCGTATATACGATTTTTCGCTCATATACGCGTATCGTCGAAAAACGAAAACTTGAAATCTCGTTCAATTTCAATGATTTTATATTCTATCGATGCAGAATAAAGAATATAACAAGAATATAACGTTTTTACTATGTTTAAATACGCGTTTTCATATGATAATTGTCGAAAAACGTAATCGACATACGCGAATTTCGGTATATGCGAAGATAAAATCGTGAAATCTTTAATAATACTTGTGCCACAGTTAGAAAAATGTTACCAATCGATTCAGAACATTGCATTTCATAAGATCAAACATCTATTTTATATTGGAATCAAAGTTTTTAACATTCTTTCATATCGTATATACGATTTTTCGCTCATATACGCGTATCGTCGAAAAACGAAAACTTGAAATCTCGTTCAATTTCAATGATTTTATATTCTATCGATGCAGAATAAAGAATATAACAAGAATATAACGTTTTTACTATGTTTAAATACGCGTTTTCATATGATAATTGTCGAAAAACGTAATCGACATACGCGAATTTCGGTATATGCGAAGATAAAATCGTGAAATCTTTAATAATACTTGTGCCACAGTTAGAAAAATGTTACCAATCGATTCAGAACATTGCATTTCATAAGATCAAACATCTATTTTATATTGGAATCAAAGTTTTTAACATTCTTTCATATCGTATATACGATTTTTCGCTCATATACGCGTATCGCCGAAAAACGAAAACTTGAAATCTCGTTCAATTTCAATGATTTTATATTCTATCGATGCAGTATAAAGAATATAACAAGAATATAACGTTTTTACTATGTTTAAATACGCGTTTTCATATGATAATTGTCGAAAAACGTAATCGACATACGCGAATTTCGGTATATGCGAAGATAAAATCGTGAAATCTTTAATAATACTTGTGCCACAGTTAGAAAAATGTTACCAATCGATTCAGAACATTGCATTTCATAAGATCAAACATCTATTTTATATTGGAATCAAAGTTTTTAACATTCTTTCATATCGTATATACGATTTTTCGCTCATATACGCGTATCGTCGAAAAACGACAACTTGAAATCTCGTTCAATTTCAATGATTTTATATTCTATCGATGCAGAATAAAGAATATAACAAGAATATAACGTTTTTACTATGTTTAAATACGCGTTTTCATATGATAATTGTCGAAAAACGTAATCGACATACGCGAATTTCGGTATATGCGAAGATAAAATCGTGAAATCTTTAATAATACTTGTGCCACAGTTAGAAAAATGTTACTAATCGATTCAGAACATTGCATTTCATAAGATCAAACATCTATTTTATATTGGAATCAAAGTTTTTAACATTCTTTCATATCGTATATACGATTTTTCGCTCATATACGCGTATCGTCGAAAAACGAAAACTTGAAATCTCGTTCAATTTCAATGATTTTATATTCTATCGATGCAGAATAAAGAATATAACAAGAATATAACGTTTTTACTATGTTTAAATACGCGTTTTCATATGATAATTGTCGAAAAACGTAATCGACATACGCGAATTTCGGTATATGCGAAGATAAAATCGTGAAATCTTTAATAATACTTGTGCCACAGTTAGAAAAATGTTACCAATCGATTCAGAACATTGCATTTCATAAGATCAAACATCTATTTTATATTGGAATCAAAGTTTTTAACATTCTTTCATATCGTATATACGATTTTTCGCTCATATACGCGTATCGTCGAAAAACGAAAACTTGAAATCTCGTTCAATTTCAATGATTTTAAATTATATCGATGCAGAATAAAGAATATAACAAGAATATAACGTTTTTACTATGTTTAAATACGCGTTTTCATATGATAATTGTCGAAAAACGTAATCGACATACGCGAATTTCGGTATATGCGAAGATAAAATCGTGAAATCTTTAATAATACTTGTGCCACAGTTAGAAAAATGTTACCAATCGATTCAGAACATTGCATTTCATAAGATCAAACATCTATTTTATATTGGAATCAAAGTTTTTAACATTCTTTCATATCGTATATACGATTTTTCGCTCATATACGCGTATCGTCGAAAAACGAAAACTTGAAATCTCGTTCAATTTCAATGATTTTATATTCTATCGATGCAGAATAAAGAATATAACAAGAATATAACGTTTTTACTATGTTTAAATACGCGTTTTCATATGATAATTGTCGAAAAACGTAATCGACATACGCGAATTTCGGTATATGCGAAGATAAAATCGTGAAATCTTTAATAATACTTGTGCCACAGTTAGAAAAATGTTACCAATCGATTCAGAACATTGCATTTCATAAGATCAAACATCTATTTTATATTGGAATCAAAGTTTTTAACATTCTTTCATATCGTATATACGATTTTTCGCTCATATACGCGTATCGCCGAAAAACGAAAACTTGAAATCTCGTTCAATTTCAATGATTTTATATTCTATCGATGCAGTATAAAGAATATAACAAGAATATAACGTTTTTACTATGTTTAAATACGCGTTTTCATATGATAATTGTCGAAAAACGTAATCGACATACGCGAATTTCGGTATATGCGAAGATAAAATCGTGAAATCTTTAATAATACTTGTGCCACAGTTAGAAAAATGTTACCAATCGATTCAGAACATTGCATTTCATAAGATCAAACATCTATTTTATATTGGAATCAAAGTTTTTAACATTCTTTCATATCGTATATACGATTTTTCGCTCATATACGCGTATCGTCGAAAAACGAAAACTTGAAATCTCGTTCAATTTCAATGATTTTATATTCTATCGATGCAGAATAAAGAATATAACAAGAATATAACGTTTTTACTATGTTTAAATACGCGTTTTCATATGATAATTGTCGAAAAACGTAATCGACATACGCGAATTTCGGTATATGCGAAGATAAAATCGTGAAATCTTTAATAATACTTGTGCCACAGTTAGAAAAATGTTACTAATCGATTCAGAACATTGCATTTCATAAGATCAAACATCTATTTTATATTGGAATCAAAGTTTTTAACATTCTTTCATATCGTATATACGATTTTTCGCTCATATACGCGTATCGTCGAAAAACGAAAACTTGAAATCTCGTTCAATTTCAATGATTTTATATTCTATCGATGCAGAATAAAGAATATAACAAGAATATAACGTTTTTACTATGTTTAAATACGCGTTTTCATATGATAATTGTCGAAAAACGTAATCGACATACGCGAATTTCGGTATATGCGAAGATAAAATCGTGAAATCTTTAATAATACTTGTGCCACAGTTAGAAAAATGTTACCAATCGATTCAGAACATTGCATTTCATAAGATCAAACATCTATTGTATATTGGAATCAAAGTTTTTAACATTCTTTCATATCGTATATACGATTTTTCGCTCATATACGCGTATCGTCGAAAAACGAAAACTTGAAATCTCGTTCAATTTCAATGATTTTATATTCTATCGATGCAGAATAAAGAATATAACAAGAATATAACGTTTTTACTATGTTTAAATACGCGTTTTCATATGATAATTGTCGAAAAACGTAATCGACATACGCGAATTTCGGTATATGCGAAGATAAAATCGTGAAATCTTTAATAATACTTGTGCCACAGTTAGAAAAATGTTACCAATCGATTCAGAACATTGCATTTCATAAGATCAAACATCTATTTTATATTGGAATCAAAGTTTTTAACATTCTTTCATATCGTATATACGATTTTTCGCTCATATACGCGTATCGTCGAAAAACGAAAACTTGAAATCTCGTTCAATTTCAATGATTTTATATTCTATCGATGCAGAATAAAGAATATAACAAGAATATAACGTTTTTACTATGTTTAAATACGCGTTTTCATATGATAATTGTCGAAAAACGTAATCGACATACGCGAATTTCGGTATATGCGAAGATAAAATCGTGAAATCTTTAATAATACTTGTGCCACAGTTAGAAAAATGTTACCAATCGATTCAGAACATTGCATTTCATAAGATCAAACATCTATTTTATATTGGAATCAAAGTTTTTAACATTCTTTCATATCGTATATACGATTTTTCGCTCATATACGCGTATCGCCGAAAAACGAAAACTTGAAATCTCGTTCAATTTCAATGATTTTATATTCTATCGATGCAGTATAAAGAATATAACAAGAATATAACGTTTTTACTATGTTTAAATACGCGTTTTCATATGATAATTGTCGAAAAACGTAATCGACATACGCGAATTTCGGTATATGCGAAGATAAAATCGTGAAATCTTTAATAATACTTGTGCCACAGTTAGAAAAATATTACCAATCGATTCAGAACATTGCATTTCATAAGATCAAACATCTATTTTATATTGGAATCAAAGTTTTTAACATTCTTTCATATCGTATATACGATTTTTCGCTCATATACGCGTATCGTCGAAAAACGAAAACTTGAAATCTCGTTCAATTTCAATGATTTTATATTCTATCGATGCAGAATAAAGAATATAACAAGAATATAACGTTTTTACTATGTTTAAATACGCGTTTTCATATGATAATTGTCGAAAAACGTAATCGACATACGCGAATTTCGGTATATGCGAAGATAAAATCGTGAAATCTTTAATAATACTTGTGCCACAGTTAGAAAAATGTTACCAATCGATTCAGAACATTGCATTTCATAAGATCAAACATCTATTTTATATTGGAATCAAAGTTTTTAACATTCTTTCATATCGTATATACGATTTTTCGCTCATATACGCGTATCGTCGAAAAACGAAAACTTGAAATCTCGTTCAATTTCAATGATTTTATATTCTATCGATGCAGTATAAAGAATATAACAAGAATATAACGTTTTTACTATGTTTAAATACGCGTTTTCATATGATAATTGTCGAAAAACGTAATCGACATACGCGAATTTCGGTATATGCGAAGATAAAATCGTGAAATCTTTAATAATACTTGTGCCACAGTTAGAAAAATGTTACCAATCGATTCAGAACATTGCATTTCATAAGATCAAACATCTATTTTATATTGGAATCAAAGTTTTTAACATTCTTTCATATCGTATATACGATTTTTCGCTCATATACGCGTATCGTCGAAAAACGAAAACTTGAAATCTCGTTCAATTTCAATGATTTTATATTCTATCGATGCAGAATAAAGAATATAACAAGAATATAACGTTTTTACTATGTTTAAATACGCGTTTTCATATGATAATTGTCGAAAAACGTAATCGACATACGCGAATTTCGGTATATGCGAAGATAAAATCGTGAAATCTTTAATAATACTTGTGCCACAGTTAGAAAAATGTTACCAATCGATTCAGAACATTGCATTTCATAAGATCAAACATCTATTTTATATTGGAATCAAAGTTTTTAACATTCTTTCATATCGTATATACGATTTTTCGCTCATATACGCGTATCGTCGAAAAACGAAAACTTGAAATCTCGTTCAATTTCAATGATTTTATATTCTATCGATGCAGAATAAAGAATATAACAAGAATATAACGTTTTTACTATGTTTAAATACGCGTTTTCATATGATAATTCTCGAAAAACGTAATCGACATACGCGAATTTCGGTATATGCGAAGATAAAATCGTGAAATCTTTAATAATACTTGTGCCACAGTTAGAAAAATGTTACCAATCGATTCAGAACATTGCATTTCATAAGATCAAACATCTATTTTATATTGGAATCAAAGTTTTTAACATTCTTTCATATCGTATATACGATTTTTCGCTCATATACGCGTATCGCCGAAAAACGAAAACTTGAAATCTCGTTCAATTTCAATGATTTTATATTCTATCGATGCAGTATAAAGAATATAACAAGAATATAACGTTTTTACTATGTTTAAATACGCCTTTTCATATGATAATTGTCGAAAAACGTAATCGACATACGCGAATTTCGGTATATGCGAAGATAAAATCGTGAAATCTTTAATAATACTTGTGCCACAGTTAGAAAAATGTTACCAATCGATTCAGAACATTGCATTTCATAAGATCAAACATCTATTCTATATTGGAATCAAAGTTTTTAACATTCTTTCATATCGTATATACGATTTTTCGCTCATATACGCGTATCGTCGAAAAACGAAAACTTGAAATCTCGTTCAATTTCAATGATTTTATATTCTATCGATGCAGAATAAAGAATATAACAAGAATATAACGTTTTTACTATGTTTAAATACGCGTTTTCATATGATAATTGTCGAAAAACGTAATCGACATACGCGAATTTCGGTATATGCGAAGATAAAATCGTGAAATCTTTAATAATACTTGTGCCACAGTTAGAAAAATGTTACCAATCGATTCAGAACATTGCATTTCATAAGATCAAACATCTATTTTATATTGGAATCAAAGTTTTTAACATTCTTTCATATCGTATATACGATTTTTCGCTCATATACGCGTATCGTCGAAAAACGAAAACTTGAAATCTCGTTCAATTTCAATGATTTTATATTCTATCGATGCAGTATAAAGAATATAACAAGAATATAACGTTTTTACTATGTTTAAATACGCGTTTTCATATGATAATTGTCGAAAAACGTAATCGACATACGCGAATTTCGGTATATGCGAAGATAAAATCGTGAAATCTTTAATAATACTTGTGCCACAGTTAGAAAAATGTTACCAATCGATTCAGAACATTGCATTTCATAAGATCAAACATCTATTTTATATTGGAATCAAAGTTTTTAACATTCTTTCATATCGTATATACGATTTTTCGCTCATATACGCGTATCGTCGAAAAACGAAAACTTGAAATCTCGTTCAATTTCAATGATTTTATATTCTATCGATGCAGAATAAAGAATATAACAAGAATATAACGTTTTTACTATGTTTAAATACGCGTTTTCATATGATAATTGTCGAAAAACGTAATCGACATACGCGAATTTCGGTATATGCGAAGATAAAATCGTGAAATCTTTAATAATACTTGTGCCACAGTTAGAAAAATGTTACCAATCGATTCAGAACATTGCATTTCATAAGATCAAACATCTATTTTATATTGGAATCAAAGTTTTTAACATTCTTTCATATCGTATATACGATTTTTCGCTCATATACGCGTATCGTCGAAAAACGAAAACTTGAAATCTCGTTCAATTTCAATGATTTTATATTCTATCGATGCAGAATAAAGAATATAACAAGAATATAACGTTTTTACTATGTTTAAATACGCGTTTTCATATGATAATTCTCGAAAAACGTAATCGACATACGCGAATTTCGGTATATGCGAAGATAAAATCGTGAAATCTTTAATAATACTTGTGCCACAGTTAGAAAAATGTTACCAATCGATTCAGAACATTGCATTTCATAAGATCAAACATCTATTTTATATTGGAATCAAAGTTTTTAACATTCTTTCATATCGTATATACGATTTTTCGCTCATATACGCGTATCGTCGAAAAACGAAAACTTGAAATCTCGTTCAATTTCAATGATTTTATATTCTATCGATGCAGAATAAAGAATATAACAAGAATATAACGTTTTTACTATGTTTAAATACGCGTTTTCATATGATAATTGTCGAAAAACGTAATCGACATACGCGAATTTCGGTATATGCGAAGATAAAATCGTGAAATCTTTAATAATACTTGTGCCACAGTTAGAAAAATGTTACCAATCGATTCAGAACATTGCATTTCATAAGATCAAACATCTATTTTATATTGGAATCAAAGTTTTTAACATTCTTTCATATCGTATATACGATTTTTCGCTCATATACGCGTATCGTCGAAAAACGAAAACTTGAAATCTCGTTCAATTTCAATGATTTTATATTCTATCGATGCAGAATAAAGAATATAACAAGAATATAACGTTTTTACTATGTTTAAATACGCGTTTTCATATGATAATTCTCGAAAAACGTAATCGACATACGCGAATTTCGGTATATGCGAAGATAAAATCGTGAAATCTTTAATAATACTTGTGCCACAGTTAGAAAAATGTTACCAATCGATTCAGAACATTGCATTTCATAAGATCAAACATCTATTTTATATTGGAATCAAAGTTTTTAACATTCTTTCATATCGTATATACGATTTTTCGCTCATATACGCGTATCGTCGAAAAACGAAAACTTGAAATCTCGTTCAATTTCAATGATTTTATATTCTATCGATGCAGAATAAAGAATATAACAAGAATATAACGTTTTTACTATGTTTAAATACGCGTTTTCATATGATAATTGTCGAAAAACGTAATCGACATACGCGAATTTCGGTATATGCGAAGATAAAATCGTGAAATCTTTAATAATACTTGTGCCACAGTTAGAAAAATGTTACCAATCGATTCAGAACATTGCATTTCATAAGATCAAACATCTATTTTATATTGGAATCAAAGTTTTTAACATTCTTTCATATCGTATATACGATTTTTCGCTCATATACGCGTATCGTCGAAAAACGAAAACTTGAAATCTCGTTCAATTTCAATGATTTTACATTCTATCGATGCAGAATAAAGAATATAACAAGAATATAACGTTTTTACTATGTTTAAATACGCCTTTTCATATGATAATTGTCGAAAAACGTAATCGACATACGCGAATTTCGGTATATGCGAAGATAAAATCGTGAAATCTTTAATAATACTTGTGCCACAGTTAGAAAAATGTTACCAATCGATTCAGAACATTGCATTTCATAAGATCAAACATCTATTTTATATTGGAATCAAAGTTTTTAACATTCTTTCATATCGTATATACGATTTTTCGCTCATATACGCGTATCGTCGAAAAACGAAAACTTGAAATCTCGTTCAATTTCATTGATTTTATATTCTATCGATGCAGAATAAAGAATATAACAAGAATATAACGTTTTTACTATGTTTAAATACGCGTTTTCATATGATAATTGTCGAAAAACGTAATCGACATACGCGAATTTCGGTATATGCGAAGATAAAATCGTGAAATCTTTAATAATACTTGTGCCACAGTTAGAAAAATGTTACCAATCGATTCAGAACATTGCATTTCATAAGATCAAACATCTATTTTATATTGGAATCAAAGTTTTTAACATTCTTTCATATCGTATATACGATTTTTCGCTCATATACGCGTATCGTCGAAAAACGAAAACTTGAAATCTCGTTCAATTTCAATGATTTTATATTCTATCGATGCAGAATAAAGAATATAACAAGAATATAACGTTTTTACTATGTTTAAATACGCGTTTTCATATGATAATTGTCGAAAAACGTAATCGACATACGCGAATTTCGGTATATGCGAAGATAAAATCGTGAAATCTTTAATAATACTTGTGCCACAGTTAGAAAAATGTTACCAATCGATTCAGAACATTGCATTTCATAAGATCAAACATCTATTTTATATTGGAATCAATGTTTTTATCATTCTTTCATATCGTATATACGATTTTTCGCTCATATACGCGTATCGTCGAAAAACGAAAACTTGAAATCTCGTTCAATTTCAATTATTTTATATTCTATCGATGCAGAATAAAGAATATAACAAGAATATAACGTTTTTACTATGTTTAAATACGCGTTTTCATATGATAATTGTCGAAAAACGTCATCGACATACGCGAATTTCGGTATATGCGAAGATAAAATCGTGAAATCTTTAATAATACTTGTGCCACAGTTAGAAAAATGTTACCAATCGATTCAGAACATTGCATTTCATAAGATCAAACATCTATTTTATATTGAAATCAAAGTTTTTAACATTCTTTCATATCGTATATACGATTTTTCGCTCATATACGCGTATCGTCGAAAAACGAAAACTTGAAATCTCGTTCAATTTCAATGATTTTATATTCTATCGATGCAGAATAAAGAATATAACAAGAATATAACGTTTTTACTATGTTTAAATACGCGTTTTTATATGATAATTGTCGAAAAACGTAATCGACATACGCGAATTTCGGTATATGCGAAGATAAAATCGTGAAATCTTTAATAATACTTGTGCCACAGTTAGAAAAATGTTACCAATCGATTCAGAACATTGCATTTCATAAGATCAAACATCTATTTTATATTGGAATCAAAGTTTTTAACATTCTTTCATATCGTATATACGATTTTTCGCTCATATACGCGTATCGTCGAAAAACGAAAACTTGAAATCTCGTTCAATTTCATTGATTTTATATTCTATCGATGCAGAATAAAGAATATAACAAGAATATAACGTTTTTACTATGTTTAAATACGCGTTTTCATATGATAATTGTCGAAAAACGTAATCGACATACGCGAATTTCGGTATATGCGAAGATAAAATCGTGAAATCTTTAATAATACTTGTGCCACAGTTAGAAAAATGTTACCAATCGATTCAGAACATTGCATTTCATAAGATCAAACATCTATTTTATATTGGAATCAAAGTTTTTAACATTCTTTCATATCGTATATACGATTTTTCGCTCATATACGCGTATCGTCGAAAAACGAAAACTTGAAATCTCGTTCAATTTCAATGATTTTATATTCTATCGATGCAGAATAAAGAATATAACAAGAATATAACGTTTTTACTATGTTTAAATACGCGTTTTCATATGATAATTCTCGAAAAACGTAATCGACATACGCGAATTTCGGTATATGCGAAGATAAAATCGTGAAATCTTTAATAATACTTGTGCCACAGTTAGAAAAATGTTACCAATCGATTCAGAACATTGCATTTCATAAGATCAAACATCTATTTTATATTGGAATCAAAGTTTTTAACATTCTTTCATATCGTATATACGATTTTTCGCTCATATACGCGTATCGTCGAAAAACGAAAACTTGAAATCTCGTTCAATTTCAATGATTTTATATTCTATCGATGCAGAATAAAGAATATAACAAGAATATAACGTTTTTACTATGTTTAAATACGCGTTTTCATATGATAATTGTCGAAAAACGTAATCGACATACGCGAATTTCGGTATATGCGAAGATAAAATCGTGAAATCTTTAATAATACTTGTGCCACAGTTAGAAAAATGTTACCAATCGATTCAGAACATTGCATTTCATAAGATCAAACATCTATTTTATATTGGAATCAAAGTTTTTAACATTCTTTCATATCGTATATACGATTTTTCGCTCATATACGCGTATCGTCGAAAAACGAAAACTTGAAATCTCGTTCAATTTCAATGATTTTACATTCTATCGATGCAGAATAAAGAATATAACAAGAATATAACGTTTTTACTATGTTTAAATACGCCTTTTCATATGATAATTGTCGAAAAACGTAATCGACATACGCGAATTTCGGTATATGCGAAGATAAAATCGTGAAATCTTTAATAATACTTGTGCCACAGTTAGAAAAATGTTACCAATCGATTCAGAACATTGCATTTCATAAGATCAAACATCTATTTTATATTGGAATCAAAGTTTTTAACATTCTTTCATATCGTATATACGATTTTTCGCTCATATACGCGTATCGTCGAAAAACGAAAACTTGAAATCTCGTTCAATTTCAATGATTTTATATTCTATCGATGCAGAATAAAGAATATAACAAGAATATAACGTTTTTACTATGTTTAAATACGCGTTTTCATATGATAATTGTCGAAAAACGTAATCGACATACGCGAATTTCGGTATATGCGAAGATAAAATCGTGAAATCTTTAATAATACTTGTGCCACAGTTAGAAAAATGTTACCAATCGATTCAGAACATTGCATTTCATAAGATCAAACATCTATTTTATATTGGAATCAAAGTTTTTAACATTCTTTCATATCGTATATACGATTTTTCGCTCATATACGCGTATCGTCGAAAAACGAAAACTTGAAATCTCGTTCAATTTCAATGATTTTATATTCTATCGATGCAGAATAAAGAATATAACAAGAATATAACGTTTTTACTATGTTTAAATACGCGTTTTCATATGATAATTGTCGAAAAACGTAATCGACATACGCGAATTTCGGTATATGCGAAGATAAAATCGTGAAATCTTTAATAATACTTGTGCCACAGTTAGAAAAATGTTACCAATCGATTCAGAACATTGCATTTCATAAGATCAAACATCTATTTTATATTGGAATCAATGTTTTTATCATTCTTTCATATCGTATATACGATTTTTCGCTCATATACGCGTATCGTCGAAAAACGAAAACTTGAAATCTCGTTCAATTTCAATTATTTTATATTCTATCGATGCAGAATAAAGAATATAACAAGAATATAACGTTTTTACTATGTTTAAATACGCGTTTTCATATGATAATTGTCGAAAAACGTCATCGACATACGCGAATTTCGGTATATGCGAAGATAAAATCGTGAAATCTTTAATAATACTTGTGCCACAGTTAGAAAAATGTTACCAATCGATTCAGAACATTGCATTTCATAAGATCAAACATCTATTTTATATTGAAATCAAAGTTTTTAACATTCTTTCATATCGTATATACGATTTTTCGCTCATATACGCGTATCGTCGAAAAACGAAAACTTGAAATCTCGTTCAATTTCAATGATTTTATATTCTATCGATGCAGAATAAAGAATATAACAAGAATATAACGTTTTTACTATGTTTAAATACGCGTTTTTATATGATAATTGTCGAAAAACGTAATCGACATACGCGAATTTCGGTATATGCGAAGATAAAATCGTGAAATCTTTAATAATACTTGTGCCACAGTTAGAAAAATGTTACCAATCGATTCAGAACATTGCATTTCATAAGATCAAACATCTATTTTATATTGGAATCAAAGTTTTTAACATTCTTTCATATCGTATATACGATTTTTCGCTCATATACGCGTATCGTCGAAAAACGAAAACTTGAAATCTCGTTCAATTTCAATGATTTTATATTCTATCGATGCAGAATAAAGAATATAACAAGAATATAACGTTTTTACTATGTTTAAATACGCGTTTTCATATGATAATTGTCGAAAAACGTAATCGACATACGCGAATTTCGGTATATGCGAAGATAAAATCGTGAAATCTTTAATAATACTTGTGCCACAGTTAGAAAAATGTTACCAATCGATTCAGAACATTGCATTTCATAAGATCAAACATCTATTTTATATTGGAATCAAAGTTTTTAACATTCTTTCATATCGTATATACGATTTTTCGCTCATATACGCGTATCGTCGAAAAACGAAAACTTGAAATCTCGTTCAATTTCAATGATTTTATATTCTATCGATGCAGAATAAAGAATATAACAAGAATATAACGTTTTTACTATGTTTAAATACGCGTTTTCATATGATAATTCTCGAAAAACGTAATCGACATACGCGAATTTCGGTATATGCGAAGATAAAATCGTGAAATCTTTAATAATACTTGTGCCACAGTTAGAAAAATGTTACCAATCGATTCAGAACATTGCATTTCATAAGATCAAACATCTATTTTATATTGGAATCAAAGTTTTTAACATTCTTTCATATCGTATATACGATTTTTCGCTCATATACGCGTATCGTCGAAAAACGAAAACTTGAAATCTCGTTCAATTTCATTGATTTTATATTCTATCGATGCAGAATAAAGAATATAACAAGAATATAACGTTTTTACTATGTTTAAATACGCGTTTTCATATGATAATTGTCGAAAAACGTAATCGACATACGCGAATTTCGGTATATGCGAAGATAAAATCGTGAAATCTTTAATAATACTTGTGCCACAGTTAGAAAAATGTTACCAATCGATTCAGAACATTGCATTTCATAAGATCAAACATCTATTTTATATTGGAATCAAAGTTTTTAACATTCTTTCATATCGTATATACGATTTTTCGCTCATATACGCGTATCGTCGAAAAACGAAAACTTGAAATCTCGTTCAATTTCAATGATTTTACATTCTATCGATGCAGAATAAAGAATATAACAAGAATATAACGTTTTTACTATGTTTAAATACGCCTTTTCATATGATAATTGTCGAAAAACGTAATCGACATACGCGAATTTCGGTATATGCGAAGATAAAATCGTGAAATCTTTAATAATACTTGTGCCACAGTTAGAAAAATGTTACCAATCGATTCAGAACATTGCATTTCATAAGATCAAACATCTATTTTATATTGGAATCAAAGTTTTTAACATTCTTTCATATCGTATATACGATTTTTCGCTCATATACGCGTATCGTCGAAAAACGAAAACTTGAAATCTCGTTCAATTTCAATGATTTTATATTCTATCGATGCAGAATAAAGAATATAACAAGAATATAACGTTTTTACTATGTTTAAATACGCGTTTTCATATGATAATTGTCGAAAAACGTAATCGACATACGCGAATTTCGGTATATGCGAAGATAAAATCGTGAAATCTTTAATAATACTTGTGCCACAGTTAGAAAAATGTTACCAATCGATTCAGAACATTGCATTTCATAAGATCAAACATCTATTTTATATTGGAATCAAAGTTTTTAACATTCTTTCATATCGTATATACGATTTTTCGCTCATATACGCGTATCGTCGAAAAACGAAAACTTGAAATCTCGTTCAATTTCAATGATTTTATATTCTATCGATGCAGAATAAAGAATATAACAAGAATATAACGTTTTTACTATGTTTAAATACGCGTTTTCATATGATAATTGTCGAAAAACGTAATCGACATACGCGAATTTCGGTATATGCGAAGATAAAATCGTGAAATCTTTAATAATACTTGTGCCACAGTTAGAAAAATGTTACCAATCGATTCAGAACATTGCATTTCATAAGATCAAACATCTATTTTATATTGGAATCAATGTTTTTATCATTCTTTCATATCGTATATACGATTTTTCGCTCATATACGCGTATCGTCGAAAAACGAAAACTTGAAATCTCGTTCAATTTCAATTATTTTATATTCTATCGATGCAGAATAAAGAATATAACAAGAATATAACGTTTTTACTATGTTTAAATACGCGTTTTCATATGATAATTGTCGAAAAACGTCATCGACATACGCGAATTTCGGTATATGCGAAGATAAAATCGTGAAATCTTTAATAATACTTGTGCCACAGTTAGAAAAATGTTACCAATCGATTCAGAACATTGCATTTCATAAGATCAAACATCTATTTTATATTGACATCAAAGTTTTTAACATTCTTTCATATCGTATATACGATTTTTCGCTCATATACGCGTATCGTCGAAAAACGAAAACTTGAAATCTCGTTCAATTTCAATGATTTTATATTCTATCGATGCAGAATAAAGAATATAACAAGAATATAACGTTTTTACTATGTTTAAATACGCGTTTTTATATGATAATTGTCGAAAAACGTAATCGACATACGCGAATTTCGGTATATGCGAAGATAAAATCGTGAAATCTTTAATAATACTTGTGCCACAGTTAGAAAAATGTTACCAATCGATTCAGAACATTGCATTTCATAAGATCAAACATCTATTTTATATTGGAATCAAAGTTTTTAACATTCTTTCATATCGTATATACGATTTTTCGCTCATATACGCGTATCGTCGAAAAACGAAAACTTGAAATCTCGTTCAATTTCAATGATTTTATATTCTATCGATGCAGAATAAAGAATATAACAAGAATATAACGTTTTTACTATGTTTAAATACGCGTTTTCATATGATAATTGTCGAAAAACGTAATCGACATACGCGAATTTCGGTATATGCGAAGATAAAATCGTGAAATCTTTAATAATACTTGTGCCACAGTTAGAAAAATGTTACCAATCGATTCAGAACATTGCATTTCATAAGATCAAACATCTATTTTATATTGGAATCAAAGTTTTTAACATTCTTTCATATCGTATATACGATTTTTCGCTCATATACGCGTATCGTCGAAAAACGAAAACTTGAAATCTCGTTCAATTTCAATGATTTTATATTCTATCGATGCAGAATAAAGAATATAACAAGAATATAACGTTTTTACTATGTTTAAATACGCGTTTTCATATGATAATTCTCGAAAAACGTAATCGACATACGCGAATTTCGGTATATGCGAAGATAAAATCGTGAAATCTTTAATAATACTTGTGCCACAGTTAGAAAAATGTTACCAATCGATTCAGAACATTGCATTTCATAAGATCAAACATCTATTTTATATTGGAATCAAAGTTTTTAACATTCTTTCATATCGTATATACGATTTTTCGCTCATATACGCGTATCGTCGAAAAACGAAAACTTGAAATCTCGTTCAATTTCAATGATTTTATATTCTATCGATGCAGAATAAAGAATATAACAAGAATATAACGTTTTTACTATGTTTAAATACGCGTTTTCATATGATAATTGTCGAAAAACGTAATCGACATACGCGAATTTCGGTATATGCGAAGATAAAATCGTGAAATCTTTAATAATACTTGTGCCACAGTTAGAAAAATGTTACCAATCGATTCAGAACATTGCATTTCATAAGATCAAACATCTATTTTATATTGGAATCAAAGTTTTTAACATTCTTTCATATCGTATATACGATTTTTCGCTCATATACGCGTATCGTCGAAAAACGAAAACTTGAAATCTCGTTCAATTTCAATGATTTTACATTCTATCGATGCAGAATAAAGAATATAACAAGAATATAACGTTTTTACTATGTTTAAATACGCCTTTTCATATGATAATTGTCGAAAAACGTAATCGACATACGCGAATTTCGGTATATGCGAAGATAAAATCGTGAAATCTTTAATAATACTTGTGCCACAGTTAGAAAAATGTTACCAATCGATTCAGAACATTGCATTTCATAAGATCAAACATCTATTTTATATTGGAATCAAAGTTTTTAACATTCTTTCATATCGTATATACGATTTTTCGCTCATATACGCGTATCGTCGAAAAACGAAAACTTGAAATCTCGTTCAATTTCAATGATTTTATATTCTATCGATGCAGAATAAAGAATATAACAAGAATATAACGTTTTTACTATGTTTAAATACGCGTTTTCATATGATAATTGTCGAAAAACGTAATCGACATACGCGAATTTCGGTATATGCGAAGATAAAATCGTGAAATCTTTAATAATACTTGTGCCACAGTTAGAAAAATGTTACCAATCGATTCAGAACATTGCATTTCATAAGATCAAACATCTATTTTATATTGGAATCAAAGTTTTTAACATTCTTTCATATCGTATATACGATTTTTCGCTCATATACGCGTATCGTCGAAAAACGAAAACTTGAAATCTCGTTCAATTTCAATGATTTTATATTCTATCGATGCAGAATAAAGAATATAACAAGAATATAACGTTTTTACTATGTTTAAATACGCGTTTTCATATGATAATTGTCGAAAAACGTAATCGACATACGCGAATTTCGGTATATGCGAAGATAAAATCGTGAAATCTTTAATAATACTTGTGCCACAGTTAGAAAAATGTTACCAATCGATTCAGAACATTGCATTTCATAAGATCAAACATCTATTTTATATTGGAATCAATGTTTTTATCATTCTTTCATATCGTATATACGATTTTTCGCTCATATACGCGTATCGTCGAAAAACGAAAACTTGAAATCTCGTTCAATTTCAATTATTTTATATTCTATCGATGCAGAATAAAGAATATAACAAGAATATAACGTTTTTACTATGTTTAAATACGCGTTTTCATATGATAATTGTCGAAAAACGTCATCGACATACGCGAATTTCGGTATATGCGAAGATAAAATCGTGAAATCTTTAATAATACTTGTGCCACAGTTAGAAAAATGTTACCAATCGATTCAGAACATTGCATTTCATAAGATCAAACATCTATTTTATATTGAAATCAAAGTTTTTAACATTCTTTCATATCGTATATACGATTTTTCGCTCATATACGCGTATCGTCGAAAAACGAAAACTTGAAATCTCGTTCAATTTCAATGATTTTATATTCTATCGATGCAGAATAAAGAATATAACAAGAATATAACGTTTTTACTATGTTTAAATACGCGTTTTTATATGATAATTGTCGAAAAACGTAATCGACATACGCGAATTTCGGTATATGCGAAGATAAAATCGTGAAATCTTTAATAATACTTGTGCCACAGTTAGAAAAATGTTACCAATCGATTCAGAACATTTCATTTCATAAGATCAAACATCTATTTTATATTGGAATCAAAGTTTTTAACATTCTTTCATATCGTATATACGATTTTTCGCTCATATACGCGTATCGTCGAAAAACGAAAACTTGAAATCTCGTTCAATTTCAATGATTTTATATTCTATCGATGCAGAATAAAGAATATAACAAGAATATAACGTTTTTACTATGTTTAAATACGCGTTTTCATATGATAATTGTCGAAAAACGTAATCGACATACGCGAATTTCGGTATATGCGAAGATAAAATCGTGAAATCTTTAATAATACTTGTGCCACAGTTAGAAAAATGTTACCAATCGATTCAGAACATTGCATTTCATAAGATCAAACATCTATTTTATATTGGAATCAAAGTTTTTAACATTCTTTCATATCGTATATACGATTTTTCGCTCATATACGCGTATCGTCGAAAAACGAAAACTTGAAATCTCGTTCAATTTCAATGATTTTATATTCTATCGATGCAGAATAAAGAATATAACAAGAATATAACGTTTTTACTATGTTTAAATACGCGTTTTCATATGATAATTCTCGAAAAACGTAATCGACATACGCGAATTTCGGTATATGCGAAGATAAAATCGTGAAATCTTTAATAATACTTGTGCCACAGTTAGAAAAATGTTACCAATCGATTCAGAACATTGCATTTCATAAGATCAAACATTTATTTTATATTGGAATCAAAGTTTTTAACATTCTTTCATATCGTATATACGATTTTTCGCTCATATACGCGTATCGTCGAAAAACGAAAACTTGAAATCTCGTTCAATTTCAATGATTTTATATTCTATCGATGCAGAATAAAGAATATAACAAGAATATAACGTTTTTACTATGTTTAAATACGCGTTTTCATATGATAATTGTCGAAAAACGTAATCGACATACGCGAATTTCGGTATATGCGAAGATAAAATCGTGAAATCTTTAATAATACTTGTGCCACAGTTAGAAAAATGTTACCAATCGATTCAGAACATTGCATTTCATAAGATCAAACATCTATTTTATATTGGAATCAAAGTTTTTAACATTCTTTCATATCGTATATACGATTTTTCGCTCATATACGCGTATCGTCGAAAAACGAAAACTTGAAATCTCGTTCAATTTCAATGATTTTACATTCTATCGATGCAGAATAAAGAATATAACAAGAATATAACGTTTTTACTATGTTTAAATACGCCTTTTCATATGATAATTGTCGAAAAACGTAATCGACATACGCGAATTTCGGTATATGCGAAGATAAAATCGTGAAATCTTTAATAATACTTGTGCCACAGTTAGAAAAATGTTACCAATCGATTCAGAACATTGCATTTCATAAGATCAAACATCTATTTTATATTGGAATCAAAGTTTTTAACATTCTTTCATATCGTATATACGATTTTTCGCTCATATACGCGTATCGTCGAAAAACGAAAACTTGAAATCTCGTTCAATTTCAATGATTTTATATTCTATCGATGCAGAATAAAGAATATAACAAGAATATAACGTTTTTACTATGTTTAAATACGCGTTTTCATATGATAATTGTCGAAAAACGTAATCGACATACGCGAATTTCGGTATATGCGAAGATAAAATCGTGAAATCTTTAATAATACTTGTGCCACAGTTAAAAAAATGTTACCAATCGATTCAGAACATTGCATTTCATAAGATCAAACATCTATTTTATATTGGAATCAATGTTTTTATCATTCTTTCATATCGTATATACGATTTTTCGCTCATATACGCGTATCGTCGAAAAACGAAAACTTGAAATCTCGTTCAATTTCAATTATTTTATATTCTATCGATGCAGAATAAAGAATATAACAAGAATATAACGTTTTTACTATGTTTAAATACGCGTTTTCATATGATAATTGTCGAAAAACGTCATCGACATACGCGAATTTCGGTATATGCGAAGATAAAATCGTGAAATCTTTAATAATACTTGTGCCACAGTTAGAAAAATGTTACCAATCGATTCAGAACATTGCATTTCATAAGATCAAACATCTATTTTATATTGAAATCAAAGTTTTTAACATTCTTTCATATCGTATATACGATTTTTCGCTCATATACGCGTATCGTCGAAAAACGAAAACTTGAAATCTCGTTCAATTTCAATGATTTTATATTCTATCGATGCAGAATAAAGAATATAACAAGAATATAACGTTTTTACTATGTTTAAATACGCGTTTTTATATGATAATTGTCGAAAAACGTAATCGACATACGCGAATTTCGGTATATGCGAAGATAAAATCGTGAAATCTTTAATAATACTTGTGCCACAGTTAGAAAAATGTTACCAATCGATTCAGAACATTGCATTTCATAAGATCAAACATCTATTTTATATTGGAATCAAAGTTTTTAACATTCTTTCATATCGTATATACGATTTTTCGCTCATATACGCGTATCGTCGAAAAACGAAAACTTGAAATCTCGTTCAATTTCAATGATTTTATATTCTATCGATGCAGAATAAAGAATATAACAAGAATATAACGTTTTTACTATGTTTAAATACGCGTTTTCATATGATAATTGTCGAAAAACGTAATCGACATACGCGAATTTCGGTATATGCGAAGATAAAATCGTGAAATCTTTAATAATACTTGTGCCACAGTTAGAAAAATGTTACCAATCGATTCAGAACATTGCATTTCATAAGATCAAACATCTATTTTATATTGGAATCAATGTTTTTATCATTCTTTCATATCGTATATACGATTTTTCGCTCATATACGCGTATCGTCGAAAAACGAAAACTTGAAATCTCGTTCAATTTCAATGATTTTATATTCTATCGATACAGAATAAAGAATATAACAAGAATATAACGTTTTTACTATGTTTAAATACGCGTTTTCATATGATAATTGTCGAAAAACGTAATCGACATACGCGAATTTCGGTATATGCGAAGATAAAATCGTGAAATCTTTAATAATACTTGTGCCACAGTTAGAAAAATGTTACCAATCGATTCAGAACATTGCATTTCATAAGATCAAACATCTATTTTATATTGGAATCAATGTTTTTATCATTCTTTCATATCGTATATACGATTTTTCGCTCATATACGCGTATCGTCGAAAAACGAAAACTTGAAATCTCGTTCAATTTCAATGATTTTATATTCTATCGATACAGAATAAAGAATATAACAAGAATATAACGTTTTTACTATGTTTAAATACGCGTTTTCATATGATAATTGTCGAAAAACGTAATCGACATACGCGAATTTCGGTATATGCGAAGATAAAATCGTGAAATCTTTAATAATACTTGTGCCACAGTTAGAAAAATGTTACCAATCGATTCAGAACATTGCATTTCATAAGATCAAACATCTATTTTATATTGGAATCAAAGTTTTTAACATTCTTTCATATCGTATATACGATTTTTCGCTCATATACGCGTATCGTCGAAAAACGAAAACTTGAAATCTCCTTCAATTTCAATGATTTTATATTCTATCGATGCAGAATAAAGAATATAACAAGAATATAACGTTTTTACTATGTTTAAATACGCGTTTTCATATGATAATTGTCGAAAAACGTAATCGACATACGCGAATTTCGGTATATGCGAAGATAAAATCGTGAAATCTTTAATAATACTTGTGCCACAGTTAGAAAAATGTTACCAATCGATTCAGAACATTGCATTTCATAAGATCAAACATCTATTTTATATTGGAATCAAAGTTTTTAACTTTCTTTCATATCGTATATACGATTTTTCGCTCATATACGCGTATCGTCGAAAAACGAAAACTTGAAATCTCGTTCAATTTCAGTGATTTTATATTCTATCGATGCAGAATAATGAATATAACAAGAATATAACGTTTTTACTATGTTTAAATACGCGTTTTCATATGATAATTGTCGAAAAACGTAATCGACATACGCGAATTTCGGTATATGCGAAGATAAAATCGTGAAATCTTTAATAATACTTGTGCCACAGTTAGAAAAATGTTACCAATCGATTCAGAACATTGCATTTCATAAGATCAAACATCTATTTTATATTGGAATCAAAGTTTTTAACATTCTTTCATATCGTATATACGATTTTTCGCTCATATACGCGTATCGTCGAAAAACGAAAACTTGAAATCTCGTTCAATTTCAATGATTTTATATTCTATCGATGCAGAATAAAGAATATAACAAGAATATAACGTTTTTACTATGTTTAAATACGCGTTTTCATATGATAATTGTCGAAAAACGTAATCGACATACGCGAATTTCGGTATATGCGAAGATAAAATCGTGAAATCTTTAATAATACTTGTGCCACAGTTAGAAAAATGTTACCAATCGATTCAGAACATTGCATTTCATAAGATCAAACATCTATTTTATATTGGAATCAAAGTTTTTAACATTCTTTCATATCGTATATACGATTTTTCGCTCATATACGCGTATCGTCGAAAAACGAAAACTTGAAATCTCGTTTAATTTCAATGATTTTATATTCTATCGATGCAGAATAAAGAATATAACAAGAATATAACGTTTTTACTATGTTTAAATACGCGTTTTCATATGATAATTGTCGAAAAACGTAATCGACATACGCGAATTTCGGTATATGCGAAGATAAAATCGTGAAATCTTTAATAATACTTGTGCCACAGTTAGAAAAATGTTACCAATCGATTCAGAACATTGCATTTCATAAGATCAAACATCTATTTTATATTGGAATCAAAGTTTTTAACTTTCTTTCATATCGTATATACGATTTTTCGGTCATATACGCGTATCGTCGAAAAACGAAAACTTGAAATCTCGTTCAATTTCAGTGATTTTATATTCTATCGATGCAGAATAAAGAATATAACAAGAATATAACGTTTTTACTATGTTTAAATACGCGTTTTCATATGATAATTGTCGAAAAACGTAATCGACATACGCGAATTTCGGTATATGCGAAGATAAAATCGTGAAATCTTTAATAATACTTGTGCCACAGTCAGAAAAATGTTACCAATCGATTCAGAACATTGCATTTCATAAGATCAAACATCTATTTTATATTGGAATCAAAGTTTTTAACATTCTTTCATATCGTATATACGATTTTTCGCTCATATACGCGTATCGTCGAAAAACGAAAACTTGAAATCTCGTTCAATTTCAATGATTTTATATTCAATCGATGCAGAATAAAGAATATAACAAGAATATAACGTTTTTACTATGTTTAAATGCGCGTTTTCATATGATAATTGTCGAAAAACGTAATCGACATACGCGAATTTCGGTATATGCGAAGATAAAATCGTGAAATCTTTAATAATACTTGTGCCACAGTTAGAAAAATATTACCAATCGATTCAGAACATTGCATTTCATAAGATCAAACATCTATTTTATATTGGAATCAAAGTTTTTAACATTCTTTCATATCGTATATACGATTTTTCGCTCATATACGCGTATTGCCGAAAAACGAAAACTTGAAATCTCGTTCAATTTCAATGATTTTATATTCTATCGATGCAGAATAAAGAATATAACAAGAATATAACGTTTTTACTATGTTTAAATACGCGTTTTCATATGATAATTGTCGAAAAACGTAATCGACATACGCGAATTTCGGTATTTGCGAAGATAAAATCGTGAAATCTTTAATTATACTTGTGCCACAGTTAGAAAAATGTTACCAATCGATTCAGAACATTGCATTTCATAAGATCAAACATCTATTTTATATTGGAATCAAAGTTTTTAACATTCTTTCATATCGTATATACGATTTTTCGCTCATATACGCGTATCGTCGAGAAACGAAAACTTGAAATCTCGTTTAATTTCAATGATTTTATATTCTATCGATGCAGAATAAAGAATATAACAAGAATATAACGTTTTTACTATGTTTAAATACGCGTTTTCATATGATAATTGTCGAAAAACGTAATCGACATACGCGAATTTCGGTATATGCGAAGATAAAATCGTGAAATCTTTAATAATACTTGTGCCACAGTTAGAAAAATGTTACCAATCGATTCAGAACATTGCATTTCATAAGATCAAACATCTATTTTATATTGGAATCAAAGTTTTTAACTTTCTTTCATATCGTATATACGATTTTTCGCTCATATACGCGTATCGTCGAAAAACGAAAACTTGAAATCTCGTTCAATTTCAGTGATTTTATATTCTATCAATGCAGAATAAAGAATATAACAAGAATATAACGTTTTTACTATGTTTAAATACGCGTTTTCATATGATAATTGTCGAAAAACGTAATCGACATACGCGAATTTCGGTATATGCGAAGATAAAATCGTGAAATCTTTAATAATACTTGTGCCACAGTTAGAAAAATGTTACCAATCGATTCAGAACATTGCATTTCATAAGATCAAACATCTATTTTATATTGGAATCAAAGTTTTTAACATTCTTTCATATCGTATATACGATTTTTCGCTCATATACGCGTATCGTCGAAAATCGAAAACTTGAAATCTCGTTCAATTTCAATGATTTTATATTCTATCGATGCAGAATAAAGAATATAACAAGAATATAACGTTTTTACTATGTTTAAATACGCGTTTTCATATGATAATTGTCGAAAAACGTAATCGACATACGCGAATTTCGGTATATGCGAAGATAAAATCGTGAAATCTTTAATAATACTTGTGCCACAGTTAGAAAAATGTTACCAATCGATTCAGAACATTGCATTTCATAAGATCAAACATCTATTTTATATTGGAATCAAAGTTTTTAACATTCTTTCATATCGTATATACGATTTTTCGCTCATATACGCGTATCGTCGAAAAACGAAAACTTGAAATCTCGTTTAATTTCAATGATTTTATATTCTATCGATGCAGAATAAAGAATATAACAAGAATATAACGTTTTTACTATGTTTAAATACGCGTTTTCATATGATAATTGTCGAAAAACGTAATCGACATACGCGAATTTCGGTATATGCGAAGATAAAATCGTGAAATCTTTAATAATACTTGTGCCACAGTTAGAAAAATGTTACCAATCGATTCAGAACATTGCATTTCATAAGATCAAACATCTATTTTATATTGGAATCAAAGTTTTTAACATTCTTTCATATCGTATATACGATTTTTCGCTCATATACGCGTATCGTCGAAAAACGAAAACTTGAAATCTCGTTCAATTTCAATGATTTTATATTCTATCGATGCAGAATAAAGAATATAACAAGAATATAACGTTTTTACTATGTTTAAATACGCGTTTTCATATGATAATTGTCGAAAAACGTAATCGACATACGCGAATATCGGTATATGCGAAGATAAAATCGTGAAATCTTTAATAATACTTGTGCCACAGTTAGAAAAATGTTACCAATCGATTCAGAACATTGTATTTCATAAGATCAAACATCTATTTTATATTGGAATCAAAGTTTTTAACATTCTTTCATATCGTATATACGATTTTTCGCTCATATACGCGTATCGTCGAAAAACGAAAACTTGAAATCTCGTTCAATTTCAATGATTTTATATTCTATCGATGCAGAATAAAGAATATAACAAGAATATAACGTTTTTACTATGTTTAAATACGCGTTTTCATATGATAATTGTCGAAAAACGTAATCGACATACGCGAATTTCGGTATATGCGAAGATAAAATCGTGAAATCTTTAATAATACTTGTGCCACAGTTAGAAAAATGTTACCAATCGATTCAGAACATTGCATTTCATAAGATCAAACATCTATTTTATATTGGAATCAAAGTTTTTAACATTCTTTCATATCGTATATACGATTTTTCGCTCATATACGCGTATCGTCGAAAAACGAAAACTTGAAATCTCGTTCAATTTCAATGATTTTATATTCTATCGATGCAGAATAAAGAATATAACAAGAATATAACGTTTTTACTATGTTTAAATACGCGTTTTCATATGATAATTGTCGAAAAACGTAATCGACATACGCGAATTTCGGTATATGCGAAGATAAAATCGTGAAATCTTTAATAATACTTGTGCCACAGTTAGAAAAATGTTACCAATCGATTCAGAACATTGCATTTCATAAGATCAAACATCTATTTTATATTGGAATCAAAGTTTTTAACATTCTTTCATATCGTATATAAGATTTTTCGCTCATATACGCGTATCGTCGAAAAACGAAAACTTGAAATCTCGTTCCATTTCAATGATTTTATATTCTATCGATGCAGAATAAAGAATATAACAAGAGTATAACGTTTTTACTATGTTTAAATACGCGTTTTCATATGATAATTGTCGAAAAACGTAATCGACATACGCGAATTTCGGTATATGCGAAGATAAAATCGTGAAATCTTTAATAATACTTGTGCCACAGTTAGAAAAATGTTACCAATCGATTCAGAACATTGCATTTCATAAGATCAAACATCTATTTTATATTGGAATCAAAGTTTTTAACATTCTTTCATATCGTATATACGATTTTTCGCTCATATACGCGTATCGTCGAAAAACGAAAACTTGAAATCTCGTTCAATTTCAATGATTTTATATTCTATCGATGCAGAATAAAGAATATAACAAGAGTATAACGTTTTTACTATGTTTAAATACGTGTTTTCATATGATAATTGTCGAAAAACGTAATCGACATACGCGAATTTCGGTATATGCGAAGATAAAATCGTGAAATCTTTAATAATACTTGTGCCACAGTTAGAAAAATGTTACCAATCGATTCAGAACATTGCATTTCATAAGATCAAACATCTATTTTATATTGGAATCAAAGTTTTTAACATTCTTTCATATCGTATATACGATTTTTCGCTCATATACGCGTATCGTCGAAAAACGAAAACTTGAAATCTCGTTCAATTTCAATGATTTTATATTCTATCGATGCAGAATAAAGAATATAACAAGAATATAACGTTTTTACTATGTTTAAATACGCGTTTTCATATGATAATTGTCGAAAAACGTAATCGACATACGCGAATTTCGGTATATGCGAAGATAAAATCGTGAAATCTTTAATAATACTTGTGCCACAGTTAGAAAAATGTTACCAATCGATTCAGAACATTGCATTTCATAAGATCAAACATCTATTTTATATTGGAATCAAAGTTTTTAACATTCTTTCATATCGTATATACGATTTTTCGCTCATATACGCGTATCGTCGAAAAACGAAAACTTGAAATCTCGTTCAATTTCAATGATTTTATATTCTATCGATGCAGAATAAAGAATATAACAAGAGTATAACGTTTTTACTATGTTTAAATACGCGTTTTCATATGATAATTGTCGAAAAACGTAATCGACATACGCGAATTTCGGTATATGCGAAGATAAAATCGTGAAATCTTTAATAATACTTGTGCCACAGTTAGAAAAATGTTACCAATCGATTCAGAACATTGCATTTCATAAGATCAAACATCTATTTTATATTGGAATCAAAGTTTTTAACATTCTTTCATATCGTATATACGATTTTTCGCTCATAGTCGCGTATCGTCGAAAAACGAAAACTTGAAATCTCGTTCAATTTCAATGATTTTATATTCTATCGATGCAGAATAAAGAATATAACAAGAATATAACGTTTTTACTATGTTTAAATACGCGTTTTCATATGATAATTGTCGAAAAACGTAATCGAAATACGCGAATTTCGGTATATGCGAAGATAAAATCGTGAAATCTTTAATAATACTTGTGCCACAGTTAGAAAAATGTTACCAATCGATTCAGAACATTGCATTTCATAAGATCAAACATCTATTTTATATTGAAATCAAAGTTTTTAACATTCTTTCATATCGTATATACGATTTTTCGCTCATATACGCGTATCGTCGAAAAACGAAAACTTGAAATCTCGTTCAATTTCAATGATTTTATATTCTATCGATGCAGAATAAAGAATATAACAAGAATATAACGTTTTTACTATGTTTAAATACGCGTTTTCATATGATAATTGTCGAAAAACGTAATCGACATACGCGAATTTCGGTATATGCGAATATAAAATCGTGAAATCTTTAATAATACTTGTGCCACAGTTAGAAAAATGTTACCAATCGATTCAGAACATTGCATTTCATAAGATCAAACATCTATTTTATATTGGAATCAAAGTTTTTAACATTCTTTCATATCGTATATACGATTTTTCGCTCATATACGCGTATCGTCGAAAAACGAAAACTTGAAATCTCGTTCAATTTCAATGATTTTATATTCTATCGATGCAGAATAAAGAATATAACAAGAATATAACGTTTTTACTATGTTTAAATACGCGTTTTCATATGATAATTGTCGAAAAACGTAATCGACATAGGCGAATTTCGGTATATGCGAAGATAAAATCGTGAAATCTTTAATAATACTTGTGCCACAGTTAGAAAAATGTTACCAATCGATTCAGAACATTGCATTTCATAAGATCAAACATCTATTTTATATTGGAATCAAAGTTTTTAACATTCTTTCATATCGTATATACGATTTTTCGCTCATATACGCGTATCGTCGAAAAACGAAAACTTGAAATCTCGTTCAATTTCAATGATTTTATATTCTATCGATGCAGAATAAAGAATATAACAAGAATATAACGTTTTTACTATGTTTAAATACGCGTTTTCATATGATAATTGTCGAAAAACGTAATCGACATACGCGAATTTCGGTATATGCGAAGATAAAATCGTGAAATCTTTAATAATACTTGTGCCACAGTTAGAAAAATGTTACCAATCGATTCAGAACATTGCATTTCATAAGATCAAACATCTATTTTATATTGAAATCAAAGTTTTTAACATTCTTTCATATCGTATATACGATTTTTCGCTCATATACGCGTATCGTCGAAAAACGAAAACTTGAAATCTCGTTCAATTTCAATGATTTTATATTCTATCGATGCAGAATAAAGAATATAACAAGAATATAACGTTTTTACTATGTTTAAATACGCGTTTTCATATGATAATTGTCGAAAAACGTAATCGACATACGCGAATTTCGGTATATGCGAAGATAAAATCGTGAAATCTTTAATAATACTTGTGCCACAGTTAGAAAAATGTTACCAATCGATTCAGAACATTGCATTTCATAAGATCAAACATCTATTTTATATTGGAATCAAAGTTTTTAACATTCTTTCATATCGTATATACGATTTTTCGCTCATATACGCGTATCGTCGAAAAACGAAAACTTGAAATCTCGTTCAATTTCAATGATTTTATATTCTATCGATGCAGAATAAAGAATATAACAAGAGTATAACGTTTTTACTATGTTTAAATACGCGTTTTCATATGATAATTGTCGAAAAACGTAATCGACATACGCGAATTTCGGTATATGCGAAGATAAAATCGTGAAATCTTTAATAATACTTGTGCCACAGTTAGAAAAATGTTACCAATCGATTCAGAACATTGCATTTCATAAGATCAAACATCTATTTTATATTGGAATCAAAGTTTTTAACATTCTTTCATATCGTATATACGATTTTTCGCTCATATACGCGTATCGTCGAAAAACGAAAACTTGAAATCTCGTTCAATTTCAATGATTTTATATTCTATCGATGCAGAATAAAGAATATAACAAGAATATAACGTTTTTACTATGTTTAAATACGCGTTTTCATATGATAATTGTCGAAAAACGTAATCGACATACGCGAATTTCGGTATATGCGAAGATAAAATCGTGAAATCTTTAATAATACTTGTGCCACAGTTAGAAAAATGTTACCAATCGATTCAGAACATTGCATTTCATAAGATCAAACATCTATTTTATATTGGAATCAAAGTTTTTAACATTCTTTCATATCGTATATACGATTTTTCGCTCATATACGCGTATCGTCGAAAAACGAAAACTTGAAATCTCGTTCAATTTCAATGATTTTATATTCTATCGATGCAGAATAAAGAATATAACAAGAATATAACGTTTTTACTATGTTTAAATACGCGTTTTCATATGATAATTGTCGAAAAACCTAATCGACATACGCGAATTTCGGTATATGCGAAGATAAAATCGTGAAATCTTTAATAATACTTGTGCCACAGTTAGAAAAATGTTACCAATCGATTCAGAACATTGCATTTCATAAGATCAAACATCTATTTTATATTGGAATCAAAGTTTTTAACATTCTTTCATATCGTATATACGATTTTTCGCTCATATACGCGTATCGTCGAAAAACGAAAACTTGAAATCTCGTTCAATTTCAATGATTTTATATTCTATCGATGGAGAATAAAGAATATAACAAGAGTATAACGTTTTTACTATGTTTAAATACGCGTTTTCATATGATAATTGTCGAAAAACGTAATCGACATACGCGAATTTCGGTATATGCGAAGATAAAATCGTGAAATCTTTAATAATACTTGTGCCACAGTTAGAAAAATGTTACCAATCGATTCAGAACATTGCATTTCATAAGATCAAACATCTATTTTATATTGGAATCAAAGTTTTTAACTTTCTTTCATATCGTATATACGATTTTTCGCTCATATACGCGTATCGTCGAAAAACGAAAACTTGAAATCTCGTTCAATTTCAATGATTTTATATTCTATCGATGCAGAATAAAGAATATAACAAGAATATAACGTTTTTACTATGTTTAAATACGCGTTTTCATATGATAATTGTCGAAAAACCTAATCGACATACGCGAATTTCGGTATATGCGAAGATAAAATCGTGAAATCTTTAATAATACTTGTGCCACAGTTAGAAAAATGTTACCAATCGATTCAGAACATTGCATTTCATAAGATCAAACATCTATTTTATATTGGAATCAAAGTTTTTAACATTCTTTCATATCGTATATAAGATTTTTCGCTCATATACGCGTATCGTCGAAAAACGAAAACTTGAAATCTCGTTCAATTTCAATGATTTTATATTCTATCGATGCAGAATAAAGAATATAACAAGAGTATAACGTTTTTACTATGTTTAAATACGCGTTTTCATATGATAATTGTCGAAAAACGTAATCGACATACGCGAATTTCGGTATATGCGAAGATAAAATCGTGAAATCTTTAATAATACTTGTGCCACAGTTAGAAAAATGTTACCAATCGATTCAGAACATTGCATTTCATAAGATCAAACATCTATTTTATATTGGAATCAAAGTTTTTAACATTCTTTCATATCGTATATACGATTTTTCGCTCATATACGCGTATCGTCGAAAAACGAAAACTTGAAATCTCGTTCAATTTCAATGATTTTATATTCTATCGATGCAGAATAAAGAATATAACAAGAGTATAACGTTTTTACTATGTTTAAATATGCGTTTTCATATGATAATTGTCGAAAAACGTAATCGACATACGCGAATTTCGGTATATGCGAAGATAAAATCGTGAAATCTTTAATAATACTTGTGCCACAGTTAGAAAAATGTTACCAATCGATTCAGAACATTGCATTTCATAAGATCAAACATCTATTTTATATTGGAATCAAAGTTTTTAACATTCTTTCATATCGTATATACGATTTTTCGCTCATATACGCGTATCGTCGAAAAACGAAAACTTGAAATCTCGTTCAATTTCAATGATTTTATATTCTATCGATGCAGAATAAAGAATATAACAAGAATATAACGTTTTTACTATGTTTAAATACGCGTTTTCATATGATAATTGTCGAAAAACGTAATCGACATACGCGAATTTCGGTATATGCGAAGATAAAATCGTGAAATCTTTAATAATACTTGTGCCACAGTTAGAAAAATGTTACCAATCGATTCAGAACATTGCATTTCATAAGATCAAACATCTATTTTATATTGGAATCAAAGTTTTTAACATTCTTTCATATCGTATATACGATTTTTCGCTCATATACGCGTATCGTCGAAAAACGAAAACTTGAAATCTCGTTCAATTTCAATGATTTTATATTCTATCGATGCAGAATAAAGAATATAACAAGAATATAACGTTTTTACTATGTTTAAATACGCGTTTTCATATGATAATTGTCGAAAAACGTAATCGTCATACGCGAATTGCGGTATATGCGAAGATAAAATCGTGAAATCTTTAATAATACTTGTGCCACAGTTAGAAAAATGTTACCAATCGATTCAGAACATTGCATTTCATAAGATCAAACATCTATTTTATATTGGAATCAAAGTTTTTAACATTCTTTCATATCGTAAATACGATTTTTCGCTCATATACGCGTATCGTCGAAAAACGAAAACTTGAAATCTCGTTCAATTTCAATGATTTTATATTCTATCGATGCAGAATAAAGAATATAACAAGAATATAACGTTTTTACTATGTTTAAATACGCGTTTTCATATGATAATTGTCGAAAAACGTAATCGACATACGCGAATTTCGGTATATGCGAAGATAAAATCGTGAAATCTTTAATAATACTTGTGCCACAGTTAGAAAAATGTTACCAATCGATTCAGAACATTGCATTTCATAAGATCAAACATCTATTTTATATTGGAATCAAAGTTTTTAACATTCTTTCATATCGTATATACGATTTTTCGCTCATATACGCGTATCGTCGAAAAACGAAAACTTGAAATCTCGTTCAATTTCAATGATTTTATATTCTATCGATGCAGAATAAAGAATATAACAAGAATATAACGTTTTTACTATGTTTAAATACGCGTTTTCATATGATAATTGTCGAAAAACGTAATCGACATACGCGAATTTCGGTATATGCGAAGATAAAATCGTGAAATCTTTAATAATACTTGTGCCACAGTTAGAAAAATGTTACCAATCGATTCAGAACATTGCATTTCATAAGATCAAACATCTATTTTATATTGGAATCAAAGTTTTTAACATTTTTTCATATCGTATATACGATTTTTCGCTCATATACGCGTATCGTCGAAAAACGAAAACTTGAAATCTCGTTCAATTTCAATGATTTTATATTCTATCGATGCAGAATAAAGAATATAACAAGAATATAACGTTTTTACTATGTTTAAATACGCGTTTTCATATGATAATTGTCGAAAAACGTAATCGACATACGCGAATTTCGGTATATGCGAAGATAAAATCGTGAAATCTTTAATAATACTTGTGCCACAGTTAGAAAAATGTTACCAATCGATTCAGAACATTGCATTTCATAAGATCAAACATCTATTTTATATTGGAATCAAAGTTTTTAACATTCTTTCATATCGTATATACGATTTTTCGCTCATATACGCGTATCGTCGAAAAACGAAAACTTGAAATCTCGTTCAATTTCAATGATTTTATATTCTATCGATGCAGAATAAAGAATATAACAAGAATATAACGTTTTTACTATGTTTAAATACGCGTTTTCATATGATAATTGTCGAAAAACGTAATCGACATACGCGAATTTCGGTATATGCGAAGATAAAATCGTGAAATCTTTAATAATACTTGTGCCACAGTTAGAAAAATGTTACCAATCGATTCAGAACATTGCATTTCATAAGATCAAACATCTATTTTATATTGGAATCAAAGTTTTTAACATTCTTTCATATCGTATATACGATTTTTCGCTCATATACGCGTATCGTCGAAAAACGAAAACTTGAAATCTCGTTCAATTTCAATGATTTTATATTCTATCGATGCAGAATAAAGAATATAACAAGAATATAACGTTTTTACTATGTTTAAATACGCGTTTTCATATGATATTTGTCGAAAAACGTAATCGACATACGCGAATTTCGGTATATGCGAAGATAAAATCGTGAAATCTTTAATAATACTTGTGCCACAGTTAGAAAAATGTTACCAATCGATTCAGAACATTGCATTTCATAAGATCAAACATCTATTTTATATTGGAATCAAAGTTTTTAACATTCTTTCATATCGTATATACGATTTTTCGCTCATATACGCGTATCGTCGAAAAACGAAAACTTGAAATCTCGTTCAATTTCAATGATTTTATATTCTATCGATGCAGAATAAAGAATATAACAAGAATATAACGTTTTTACTATGTTTAAATACGCGTTTTCATATGATAATTGTCGAAAAACGTAATCGACATACGCGAATTTCGGTATATGCGAAGATAAAATCGCGAAATCTTTAATAATACTTGTGCCACAGTTAGAAAAATGTTACCAATCGATTCAGAACATTGCATTTCATAAGATCAAACATCTATTTTATATTGGAATCAAAGTTTTTAACATTCTTTCATATCGTATATACGATTTTTCGCTCATATACGCGTATCGTCGAAAAACGAAAACTTGAAATCTCGTTCAATTTCAATGATTTTATATTCTATCGATGCAGAATAAAGAATATAACAAGAATATAATGTTTTTACTATGTTTAAATACGCGTTTTCATATGATAATTGTCGAAAAACGTAATCGACATACGCGAATTTCGGTATATGCGAAGATAAAATCGTGAAATCTTTAATAATACTTGTGCCACAGTTAGAAAAATGTTACCAATCGATTCAGAACATTGCATTTCATAAGATCAAACATCTATTTTATATTGGAATCAAAGTTTTTAACATTCTTTCATATCGTATATACGATTTTTCGCTCATATACGCGTATCGTCGAAAAACGAAAACTTGAAATCTCGTTCAATTTCAATGATTTTATATTGTATCGATGCAGAATAAAGAATATAACAAGAATATAACGTTTTTACTATGTTTAAATACGCGTTTTCATATGATAATTGTCGAAAAACCTAATCGACATACGCGAATTTCGGTATATGCGAAGATAAAATCGTGAAATCTTTAATAATACTTGTGCCACAGTTAGAAAAATGTTACCAATCGATTCAGAACATTGCATTTCATAAGACCAAACATCTATTTTATATTGGAATCAAAGTTTTTAACATTCTTTCATATCGTATATACGATTTTTCGCTCATATACGCGTATCGTCGAAAAACGAAAACTTGAAATCTCGTTCAATTTCAATGATTTTATATTCTATCGATGCAGAATAAAGAATATATCAAGAATATAACGTTTTTACTATGTTTAAATACGCGTTTTCATATGATAATTGTCGAAAAACGTAATCGACATACGCGAATTTCGGTATATGCGAAGATAAAATCGTGAAATCTTTAATAATACTTGTGCCACAGTTAGAAAAATGTTACCAATCGATTCAGAACATTGCATTTCATAAGATCAAACATCTATTTTATATTGGAATCAAAGTTTTTAACATTCTTTCATATCGTATATACGATTTTTCGCTCATATACGCGTATCGTCGAAAAACGAAAACTTGAAATCTCGTTCAATTTCAATGATTTTATATTCTATCGATGCAGAATAAAGAATATAACAAGAATATAACGTTTTTACTATGTTTAAATACGCGTTTTCATATGATATTTGTCGAAAAACGTAATCGACATACGCGAATTTCGGTATATGCGAAGATAAAATCGTGAAATCTTTAATAATACTTGTGCCACAGTTAGAAAAATGTTACCAATCGATTCAGAACATTGCATTTCATAAGATCAAACATCTATTTTATATTGGAATCAAAGTTTTTAACATTCTTTCATATCGTATATACGATTTTTCGCTCATATACGCGTATCGTCGAAAAACGAAAACTTGAAATCTCGTTCAATTTCAATGATTTTATATTCTATCGATGCAGAATAAAGAATATAACAAGAATATAACGTTTTTACTATGTTTAAATACGCGTTTTCATATGATAATTGTCGAAAAACGTAATCGACATACGCGAATTTCGGTATATGCGAAGATAAAATCGTGAAATCTTTAATAATACTTGTGCCACAGTTAGAAAAATGTTACCAATCGATTCAGAACATTGCATTTCATAAGATCAAACATCTATTTTATATTGGAATCAAAGTTTTTAACATTCTTTCATATCGTATATACGATTTTTCGCTCATATACGCGTATCGTCGAAAAACGAAAACTTGAAATCTCGTTCAATTTCAATGATTTTATATTCTATCGATGCAGAATAAAGAATATAACAAGAATATAACGTTTTTACTATGTTTAAATACGCGTTTTCATATGATAATTGTCGAAAAACCTAATCGACATACGCGAATTTCGGTATATGCGAAGATAAAATCGTGAAATCTTTAATAATACTTGTGCCACAGTTAGAAAAATGTTACCAATCGATTCAGAACATTGCATTTCATAAGATCAAACATCTATTTTATATTGGAATCAAAGTTTTTAACATTCTTTCATATCGTATATACGATTTTTCGCTAATATACGCGTATCGTCGAAAAACGAAAACTTGAAATCTCGTTCAATTTCAATGATTTTATATTCTATCGATGCAGAATAAAGAATATAACAAGAATATAACGTTTTTACTATGTTTAAATACGCGTTTTCATATGATAATTGTCGAAAAACGTAATCGACATACGCGAATTTCGGTATATGCGAAGATAAAATCGTGAAATCTTTAATAATACTTGTGCCACAGTTAGAAAAATGTTACCAATCGATTCAGAACATTGCATTTCATAAGATCAAACATCTATTTTATATTGGAATCAAAGTTTTTAACATTCTTTCATATCGTATATACGATTTTTCGCTCATATACGCGTATCGTCGAAAAACGAAAACTTGAAATCTCGTTCAATTTCAATGATTTTATATTCTATCGATGCAGAATAAAGAATATAACAAGAATATAACGTTTTTACTATGTTTAAATACGCGTTTTCATATGATAATTGTCGAAAAACGTAATCGACATACGCGAATTTCGGTATATGCGAAGATAAAATCGTGAAATCTTTAATAATACTTGTGCCACAGTTAGAAAAATGTTACCCATCGATTCAGAACATTGCATTTCATAAGATCAAACATCTATTTTATATTGGAATCAAAGTTTTTAACATTCTTTCATATCGTATATACGATTTTTCGCTCATATACGCGTATCGTCGAAAAACGAAAACTTGAAATCTCGTTCAATTTCAATGATTTTATATTCTATCGATGCAGAATAAAGAATATAACAAGAATATAACGTTTTTACTATGTTTAAATACGCGTTTTCATATGATAATTGTCGAAAAACCTAATCGACATACGCGAATTTCGGTATATGCGAAGATAAAATCGTGAAATCTTTAATAATACTTGTGCCACAGTTAGAAAAATGTTACCAATCGATTCAGAACATTGCATTTCATAAGATCAAACATCTA
The DNA here is from genome assembly GCF_910589235.1 of Vespa crabro. Taxonomy (NCBI): domain Eukaryota; kingdom Metazoa; phylum Arthropoda; class Insecta; order Hymenoptera; family Vespidae; genus Vespa; species Vespa crabro. Next base: position 163,424 of record NC_060962.1, read on the forward strand.
TTTTATATTGGAATCAAAGTCTTTAACATTCTTTCCTATCGTAAATACGATTTTTCGCTCATATACGCGTATCGTCGAAAAACGAAAACTTGAAATCTCGTTCAATTTCAATGATTTTATATTCTATCGATGCAGAATAAAGAATATAACAAGAATATAACGTTTTTACTATGTTTAAATACGCGTTTTCATATGATAATTGTCGAAAAACGTAATCGACATACGCGAATTTCGGTATATGCGAAGATAAAATCGTGAAATCTTTAATAATACTTGTGCCACAGTTAGAAAAATGTTACCAATCGATTCAGAACATTGCATTTCATAAGATCAAACATCTATTTTATATTGGAATCAAAGTTTTTAACATTCTTTCATATCGTATATACGATTTTTCGCTCATATACGCGTATCGTCGAAAAACGAAAACTTGAAATCTCGTTCAATTTCAATGATTTTATATTCTATCGATGCAGAATAAAGAATATAACAAGAATATAACGTTTTTACTATGTTTAAATACGCGTTTTCATATGATAATTGTCGAAAAACGTAAACGACATACGCGAATTTCGGTATATGCGAAGATAAAATCGTGAAATCTTTAATAATACTTGTGCCACAGTTAGAAAAATGTTACCAATCGATTCAGAACATTGCATTTCATAAGATCAAACATCTATTTTATATTGGAATCAAAGTTTTTAACATTCTTTCATATCGTATATACGATTTTTCGCTCATATACGCGTATCGTCGAAAAACGAAAACTTGAAATCTCGTTCAATTTCAATGATTTTATATTCTATCGATGCAGAATAAAGAATATAACAAGAATATAACGTTTTTACTATGTTTAAATAAGCGTTTTCATATGATAATTGTCGAAAAACGTAATCGACATACGCGAATTTCGGTATATGCGAAGATAAAATCGTGAAATCTTTAATAATACTTGTGCCACAGTTAGAAAAATGTTGCCAATCGATTCAGAACATTGCATTTCATAAGATCAAACATCTATTTTATATTGGAATCAAAGTTTTTAACATTCTTTCATATCGTATATACGATTTTTCGCTCATATACGCGTATCGTCGAAAAACGAAAACTTGAAATCTCGTTCAATTTCAATGATTTTATATTCTATCGATGCAGAATAAAGAATATAACAAGAATATAACGTTTTTACTATGTTTAAATACGCGTTTTCATATGATAATTGTCGAAAAACGTAATCGACATACGCGAATTGCGGTATATGCGAAGATAAAATCGTGAAATCTTTAATAATACTTGTGCCACAGTTAGAAAAATGTTACCAATCGATTCAGAACATTGCATTTCATAAGATCAAACATCTATTTTATATTGGAATCAAAGTTTTTAACATTCTTTCATATCGTAAATACGATTTTTCGCTCATATACGCGTATCGTCGAAAAACGAAAACTTGAAATCTCGTTCAATTTCAATGATTTTATATTCTATCGATGCAGAATAAAGAATATAACAAGAATATAACGTTTTTACAATGTTTAAATACGCGTTTTCATATGATAATTGTCGAAAAACGTAATCGACATACGCGAATTTCGGTATATGCGAAGATAAAATCGTGAAATCTTTAATAATACTTGTGCCACAGTTAGAAAAATGTTACCAATCGATTCAGAACATTGCATTTCATAAGATCAAACATCTATTTTATATTGGAATCAAAGTTTTTAACATTCTTTCATATCGTATATACGATTTATCGCTCATATACGCGTATCGTCGAAAAACGAAAACTTGAAATCTCGTTCAATTTCAATGATTTTATATTCTATCGATGCAGAATAAAGAATATAACAAGAATATAACGTTTTTACTATGTTTAAATACGCGTTTTCATATGATAATTGTCGAAAAACGTAATCGACATACGCGAATTGCGGTATATGCGAAGATAAAATCGTGAAATCTTTAATAATACTTGTGCCACAGTTAGAAAAATGGTACCAATCGATTCAGAACATTGCATTTCATAAGATCAAACATCTATTTTATATTGGAATCAAAGTTTTTAACATTCTTTCATATCGTAAATACGATTTTTCGCTCATATACGCGTATCGTCGAAAAACGAAAACTTGATATCTCGTTCAATTTCAATGATTTTATATTCTATCGATGCAGAATAAAGAATATAACAAGAATATAACGTTTTTACTATGTTTAAATACGCGTTTTCATATGATAATTGTCGAAAAACGTAATCGACATACGCGAATTTCGGTATATGCGAAGATAAAATCGTGAAATCTTTAATAATACTTGTGCCACAGTTAGAAAAATGTTACCAATCGATTCAGAACATTGCATTTCATAAGATCAAACATCTATTTTATATTGGAATCAAAGTTTTTAACATTCTTTCATATCGTATATACGATTTTTCGCTCATATACGCGTATCGTCGAAAAACGAAAACTTGAAATCTAGTTCAATTTCAATGATTTTATATTCTATCGATGCAGAATAAAGAATATAACAAGAATATAACGTTTTTACTATGTTTAAATACGCGTTTTCATATGATAATTGTCGAAAAACGTAATCGACATACGCGAATTTCTGTATATGCGAAGATAAAATCGTGAAATCTTTAATAATACTTGTGCCACAGTTAGAAAAATGTTACCAATCGATTCAGAACATTGCATTTCATAAGATCAAACATCTATTTTATATTGGAATCAAAGTTTTTAACATTCTTTCATATCGTATATACGATTTTTCGCTCATATACGCGTATCGTCGAAAAACGAAAACTTGAAATCTTGTTCAATTTCAATGATTTTATATTCTATCGATGCAAAATAAAGAATATAACAAGAATATAACGTTTTTACTATGTTTAAATACGCGTTTTCATATGATAATTGTCGAAAAACGTAATCGACATACGCGAATTTCGGTATATGCGAAGATAAAATCGTGAAATCTTTAATAATACTTGTGCCACAGTTAGAAAAATGTTACCAATCGATTCAGAACATTGCATTTCATAAGATCAAACATCTATTTTATATTGGAATCAAAGTTTTTAACATTCTTTCATATCGTATATACGATTTTTCGCTCATATACGCGTATCGTCGAAAAACGAAAACTTGAAATCTCGTTCAATTTCAATGATTTTATATTCTATCGATGCAGAATAAAGAATATAACAAGAATATAACGTTTTTACTATGTTTAAATACGCGTTTTCATATGATAATTGTCGAAAAACGTAATCGACATACGCGAATTTCGGTATATGCGAAGATAAAATCGTGAAATCTTTAATAATACTTGTGCCACAGTTAGAAAAATGTTACCAATCGATTCAGAACATTGCATTTCATAAGATCAAACATCTATTTTATATTGGAATCAAAGTTTTTAACATTCTTTCATATCGTATATACGATTTTTCGCTCATATACGCGTATCGTCGAAAAACGAAAACTTGAAATCTCGTTCAATTTCAATGATTTTATATTCTATCGATGCAGAATAAAGAATATAACAAGAATATAACGTTTTTACTATGTTTAAATACGCGTTTTCATATGATAATTGTCGAAAAACGTAATCGACATACGCGAATTTCGGTATATGCGAAGATAAAATCGTGAAATCTTTAATAATACTTGTGCCACAGTTAGAAAAATGTTACCAATCGATTCAGAACATTGCATTTCATAAGATCAAACATCTATTTTATATTGGAATCAAAGTTTTTAACATTCTTTCATATCGTATATACGATTTTTCGCTCATATACGCGTATCGTCGAAAAACGAAAACTTGAAATCTCGTTCAATTTCAATGATTTTATATTCTATCGATGCAGAATAAAGAATATAACAAGAATATAACGTTTTTACTATGTTTAAATACGCGTTTTCATATGATAATTGTCGAAAAACGTAATCGACATACGCGAATTTCGGTATATGCGAAGATAAAATCGTGAAATCTTTAATAATACTTGTGCCACAGTTAGAAAAATGTTACCAATCGATTCAGAACATTGCATTTCATAAGATCAAACATCTATTTTATATTGGAATCAAAGTTTTTAACATTCTTTCATATCGTATATACGATTTTTCGCTCATATACGCGTATCGTCGAAAAACGAAAACTTGAAATCTCGTTCAATTTCAATGATTTTATATTCTATCGATGCAGAATAAAGAATATAACAAGAATATAACGTTTTTACTATGTTTAAATACGCGTTTTCATATGATAATTGTCGAAAAACGTAATCGACATAAGCGAATTTCGGTATATGCGAAGATAAAATCGTGAAATCTTTAATAATACTTGTGCCACAGTTAGAAAAATGTTACCAATCGATTCAGAACATTGCATTTCATAAGATCAAACATCTATTTTATATTGGAATCAAAGTTTTTAACATTCTTTCATATCGTATATACGATTTTTCGCTCATATACGCGTATCGTCGAAAAACGAAAACTTGAAATCTCGTTCAATTTCAATGATTTTATATTCTATCGATGCAGAATAAAGAATATAACAAGAATATAACGTTTTTACTATGTTTAAATACGCGTTTTCATATGATAATTGTCGAAAAACCTAATCGACATACGCGAATTTCGGTATATGCGAAGATAAAATCGTGAAATCTTTAATAATACTTGTGCCACAGTTAGAAAAATGTTACCAATCGATTCAGAACATTGCATTTCATAAGACCAAACATCTATTTTATATTGGAATCAAAGTTTTTAACATTCTTTCATATCGTATATACGATTTTTCGCTCATATACGCGTATCGTCGAAAAACGAAAACTTGAAATCTCGTTCAATTTCAATGATTTTATATTCTATCGATGCAGAATAAAGAATATATCAAGAATATAACGTTTTTACTATGTTTAAATACGCGTTTTCATATGATAATTGTCGAAAAACGTAATCGACATACGCGAATTTCGGTATATGCGAAGATAAAATCGTGAAATCTTTAATAATACTTGTGCCACAGTTAGAAAAATGTTACCAATCGATTCAGAACATTGCATTTCATAAGATCAAACATCTATTTTATATTGGAATCAAAGTTTTTAACATTCTTTCATATCGTATATACGATTTTTCGCTCATATACGCGTATCGTCGAAAAACGAAAACTTGAAATCTCGTTCAATTTCAATGATTTTATATTCTATCGATGCAGAATAAAGAATATAACAAGAATATAACGTTTTTACTATGTTTAAATACGCGTTTTCATATGATAATTGTCGAAAAACGTAATCGACATACGCGAATTTCGGTATATGCGAAGATAAAATCGTGAAATCTTTAATAATACTTGTGCCACAGTTAGAAAAATGTTACCAATCGATTCAGAACATTGCATTTCATAAGATCAAACATCTATTTTATATTGGAATCAAAGTTTTTAACATTCTTTCATATCGTATATACGATTTTTCGCTCATATACGCGTATCGTCGAAAAACGAAAACTTGAAATCTCGTTCAATTTCAATGATTTTATATTCTATCGATGCAGAATAAAGAATATAACAAGAATATAACGTTTTTACTATGTTTAAATACGCGTTTTCATATGATAATTGTCGAAAAACGTAATCGACATACGCGAATTACGGTATATGCGAAGATAAAATCGTGAAATCTTTAATAATACTTGTGCCACAGTTAGAAAAATGTTACCAATCGATTCAGAACATTGCATTTCATAAGATCAAACATCTATTTTATATTGGAATCAAAGTTTTTAACATTCTTTCATATCGTATATACGATTTTTCGCTCATATACGCGTATCGTCGAAAAACGAAAACTTGAAATCTCGTTCAATTTCAATGATTTTATATTCTATCGATGCAGAATAAAGAATATAACAAGAATATAACGTTTTTACTATGTTTAAATACGCGTTTTCATATGATAATTGTCGAAAAACGTAATCGACATACGCGAATTTCGGTATATGCGAAGATAAAATCGTGAAATCTTTAATAATACTTGTGCCACAGTTAGAAAAATGTTACCAATCGATTCAGAACATTGCATTTCATACGACCAAACATCTATTTTATATTGGAATCAAAGTTTTTAACATTCTTTCATATCGTATATACGATTTTTCGCTCATATATGCGTATCGTCGAAAAACGAAAACTTGAAATCTCGTTCAATTTCAATGATTTTATATTCTATCGATGCAGAATAAAGAATATATCAAGAATATAACGTTTTTACTATGTTTAAATACGTGTTTTCATATGATAATTGTCGAAAAACGTAATCGACATACGCGAATTTCGGTATATGCGAAGATAAAATCGTGAAATCTTTAATAATACTTGTGCCACAGTTAGAAAAATGTTACCAATCGATTCAGAACATTGCATTTCATAAGATCAAACATCTATTTTATATTGGAATCAAAGTTTTTAACATTCTTTCATATCGTATATACGATTTTTCGCTCATATACGCGTATCGTCGAAAAACGAAAACTTGAAATCTCGTTCAATTTCAATGATTTTATATTCTATCGATGCAGAATAAAGAATATAACAAGAATATAACGTTTTTACTATGTTTAAATACGCGTTTTCATATGATAATTGTCGAAAAACCTAATCGACATACGCGAATTTCGGTATATGCGAAGATAAAATCGTGAAATCTTTAATAATACTTGTGCCACAGTTAGAAAAATGTTACCAATCGATTCAGAACATTGCATTTCATAAGACCAAACATCTATTTTATATTGGAATCAAAGTTTTTAACATTCTTTCATATCGTATATACGATTTTTCGCTCATATACGCGTATCGTCGAAAAACGAAAACTTGAAATCTCGTTCAATTTCAATGATTTTATATTCTATCGATGCAGAATAAAGAATATATCAAGAGTATAACGTTTTTACTATGTTTAAATACGCGTTTTCATATGATAATTGTCGAAAAACGTAATCGACATACGCGAATTTCGGTATATGCGAAGATAAAATCGTGAAATCTTTAATAATACTTGTGCCACAGTTAGAAAAATGTTACCAATCGATTCAGAACATTGCATTTCATAAGATCAAACATCTATTTTATATTGGAATCAAAGTTTTTAACATTCTTTCATATCGTATATACGATTTTTCGCTCATATACGCGTATCGTCGAAAAACGAAAACTTGAAATCTCGTTCAATTTCAATGATTTTATATTCTATCGATGCAGAATAAAGAATATATCAAGAATATAACGTTTTTACTATGTTTAAATACGCGTTTTCATATGATAATTGTCGAAAAACGTAATCGACATACGCGAATTTCGGTATATGCGAAGATAAAATCGTGAAATCTTTAATAATACTTGTGCCACAGTTAGAAAAATGTTACCAATCGATTCAGAACATTGCATTTCATAAGATCAAACATCTATTTTATATTGGAATCAAAGTTTTTAACATTCTTTCATATCGTATATACGATTTTTCGCTCATATACGCGTATCGTCGAAAAACGAAAACTTGAAATCTCGTTCAATTTCAATGATTTTATATTCTATCGATGCAGAATAAAGAATATAACAAGAATATATCGTTTTTACTATGTTTAAAAACGCGTTTTCATATGATAATTGTCGAAAAACGTAATCGACATACGCGAATTTCGGTATATGCGAAGATAAAATCGTGAAATCTTTAATAATACTTGTGCCACAGTTAGAAAAATGTTACCAATCGATTCAGAACATTGCATTTCATAAGATCAAACATCTATTTTATATTGGAATCAAAGTTTTTAACATTCTTTCATATCGTATATACGATTTTTCGCTCATATACGCGTATCGTCGAAAAACGAAAACTTGAAATCTCGTTCAATTTCAATGATTTTATATTCTATCGATGCAGAATAAAGAATATAACAAGAATATAACGTTTTTACTATGTTTAAATACGCGTTTTCATATGATAATTGTCGAAAAACGTAATCGACATACGCGAATTACGGTATATGCGAAGATAAAATCGTGAAATCTTTAATAATACTTGTGCCACAGTTAGAAAAATGTTACCAATCGATTCAGAACATTGCATTTCATAAGATCAAACATCTATTTTATATTGGAATCAAAGTTTTTAACATTCTTTCATATCGTATATACGATTTTTCGCTCATATACGCGTATCGTCGAAAAACGAAAACTTGAAATCTCGTTCAATTTCAATGATTTTATATTCTATCGATGCAGAATAAAGAATATAACAAGAATATAACGTTTTTACTATGTTTAAATACGCGTTTTCATATGATAATTGTCGAAAAACGTAATCGACATACGCGAATTTCGGTATATGCGAAGATAAAATCGTGAAATCTTTAATAATACTTGTGCCACAGTTAGAAAAATGTTACCAATCGATTCAGAACATTGCATTTCATACGACCAAACATCTATTTTATATTGGAATCAAAGTTTTTAACATTCTTTCATATCGTATATACGATTTTTCGCTCATATATGCGTATCGTCGAAAAACGAAAACTTGAAATCTCGTTCAATTTCAATGATTTTATATTCTATCGATGCAGAATAAAGAATATATCAAGAATATAACGTTTTTACTATGTTTAAATACGTGTTTTCATATGATAATTGTCGAAAAACGTAATCGACATACGCGAATTTCGGTATATGCGAAGATAAAATCGTGAAATCTTTAATAATACTTGTGCCACAGTTAGAAAAATGTTACCAATCGATTCAGAACATTGCATTTCATAAGATCAAACATCTATTTTATATTGGAATCAAAGTTTTTAACATTCTTTCATATCGTATATACGATTTTTCGCTCATATACGCGTATCGTCGAAAAACGAAAACTTGAAATCTCGTTCAATTTCAATGATTTTATATTCTATCGATGCAGAATAAAGAATATAACAAGAATATAACGTTTTTACTATGTTTAAATACGCGTTTTCATATGATAATTGTCGAAAAACCTAATCGACATACGCGAATTTCGGTATATGCGAAGATAAAATCGTGAAATCTTTAATAATACTTGTGCCACAGTTAGAAAAATGTTACCAATCGATTCAGAACATTGCATTTCATAAGACCAAACATCTATTTTATATTGGAATCAAAGTTTTTAACATTCTTTCATATCGTATATACGATTTTTCGCTCATATACGCGTATCGTCGAAAAACGAAAACTTGAAATCTCGTTCAATTTCAATGATTTTATATTCTATCGATGCAGAATAAAGAATATATCAAGAATATAACGTTTTTACTATGTTTAAATACGCGTTTTCATATGATAATTGTCGAAAAACGTAATCGACATACGCGAATTTCGGTATATGCGAAGATAAAATCGTGAAATCTTTAATAATACTTGTGCCACAGTTAGAAAAATGTTACCAATCGATTCAGAACATTGCATTTCATAAGATCAAACATCTATTTTATATTGGAATCAAAGTTTTTAACATTCTTTCATATCGTATATACGATTTTTCGCTCATATACGCGTATCGTCGAAAAACGAAAACTTGAAATCTCGTTCAATTTCAATGATTTTATATTCTATCGATGCAGAATAAAGAATATATCAAGAATATAACGTTTTTACTATGTTTAAATACGTGTTTTCATATGATAATTGTCGAAAAACGTAATCGACATACGCGAATTTCGGTATATGCGAAGATAAAATCGTGAAATCTTTAATAATACTTGTGCCACAGTTAGAAAAATGTTTCCAATCGATTCAGAACATTGCATTTCATAAGATCAAACATCTATTTTATATTGGAATCAAAGTTTTTAACATTCTTTCATATCGTATATACGATTTTTCGCTCATATACGCGTATCGTCGAAAAACGAAAACTTGAAATCTCGTTCAATTTCAATGATTTTATATTCTATCGATGCAGAATAAAGAATATAACAAGAATATAACGTTTTTACTATGTTTAAATACGCGTTTTCATATGATAATTGTCGAAAAACCTAATCGACATACGCGAATTTCGGTATATGCGAAGATAAAATCGTGAAATCTTTAATAATACTTGTGCCACAGTTAGAAAAATGTTACCAATCGATTCAGAACATTGCATTTCATAAGACCAAACATCTATTTTATATTGGAATCAAAGTTTTTAACATTCTTTCATATCGTATATACGATTTTTCGCTCATATACGCGTATCGTCGAAAAACGAAAACTTGAAATCTCGTTCAATTTCAATGATTTTATATTCTATCGATGCAGAATAAAGAATATATCAAGAATATAACGTTTTTACTATGTTTAAATACGCGTTTTCATATGATAATTGTCGAAAAACGTAATCGACATACGCGAATTTCGGTATATGCGAAGATAAAATCGTGAAATCTTTAATAATACTTGTGCCACAGTTAGAAAAATGTTACCAATCGATTCAGAACATTGCATTTCATAAGATCAAACATCTATTTTATATTGGAATCAAAGTTTTTAACATTCTTTCATATCGTATATACGATTTTTCGCTCATATACGCGTATCGTCGAAAAACGAAAACTTGAAATCTCGTTCAATTTCAATGATTTTATATTCTATCGATGCAGAATAAAGAATATAACAAGAATATATCGTTTTTACTATGTTTAAAAACGCGTTTTCATATGATAATTGTCGAAAAACGTAATCGACATACGCGAATTTCGGTATATGCGAAGATGAAATCGTGAAATCTTTAATAATACTTGTGCCACAGTTAGAAAAATGTTACCAATCGATTCAGAACATTGCATTTCATAAGATCAAACATCTATTTTATATTGGAATCAAAGTTTTTAACATTCTTTCATATCGTATATACGATTTTTCGCTCATATACGCGTATCGACGAAAAACGAAAACTTGAAATCTCGTTCAATTTCAATGATTTTATATTCTATCGATGCAGAATAAAGAATATAACAAGAATATAACGTTTTAACTATGTTTAAATACGCGTTTTCATATAATAATTGTCGAAAAACGTAATCGACATACGCGAATTTCGGTATATGCGAAGATAAAATCGTGAAATCTTTAATAATACTTGTGCCACAGTTAGAAAAATGTTACCAATCGATTCAGAACATTGCAGTTCATAAGATCAAACATCTATTTTATATTGGAATCAAAGTTTTTAACATTCTTTCATATCGTATATACGATTTTTCGCTCATATACGCGTATCGTCGAAAAACGAAAACTTGAAATCTCGTTCAATTTCAATGATTTTATATTCTATCGATGCAGAATAAAGAATATAACAAGAATATAACCGTTTTACTATGTTTAAATACGCGTTTTCATATGATAATTGTCGAAAAACGTAATCGACATACGCGAATTTCGGTATATGCGAAGATAAAATCGTGAAATCTTTAATAATACTTGTGCCACAGTTAGAAAAATGTTACCAATCGATTCAGAACATTGCATTTCATAAGATCAAACATCTATTTTATATTGGAATCAAAGTTTTTAACATTCTTTCATATCGTATATACGATTTTTCGCTCATATACGCGTATCGTCGAAAAACGAAAACTTGAAATCTCGTTCAATTTCAATGATTTTATATTCTATCGATGCAGAATAAAGAATATAACAAGAATATAACGTTTTAACTATGTTTAAATACGCGTTTTCATATAATAATTGTCGAAAAACGTAATCGACATACGCGAATTTCGGTATATGCGAAGATAAAATCGTGAAATCATTAATAATACTTGTGCCACAGTTAGAAAAATGTTACCAATCGATTCAGAACATTGTAGTTCATAAGATCAAACATCTATTTTATATTGGAATCAAAGTTTTTAACATTCTTTCATATCGTATATACGATTTTTCGCTCATATACGCGTATCGTCGAAAAACGAAAACTTGAAATCTCGTTCAATTTCAATGATTTTATATTCTATCGATGCAGAATAAAGAATATAACAAGAATATATCGTTTTTACTATGTTTAAAAACGCGTTTTCATATGATAATTGTCGAAAAACGTAATCGACATACGCGAATTTCGGTATATGCGAAGATGAAATCGTGAAATCTTTAATAATACTTGTGCCACAGTTAGAAAAATGTTACCAATCGATTCAGAACATTGCATTTCATAAGATCAAACATCTATTTTATATTGGAATCAAAGTTTTTAACATTCTTTCATATCGTATATACGATTTTTCGCTCATATACGCGTATCGACGAAAAACGAAAACTTGAAATCTCGTTCAATTTCAATGATTTTATATTCTATCGATGCAGAATAAAGAATATAACAAGAATATAACGTTTTAACTATGTTTAAATACGCGTTTTCATATAATAATTGTCGAAAAACGTAATCGACATACGCGAATTTCGGTATATGCGAAGATAAAATCGTGAAATCTTTAATAATACTTGTGCCACAGTTAGAAAAATGTTACCAATCGATTCAGAACATTGCAGTTCATAAGATCAAACATCTATTTTATATTGGAATCAAAGTTTTTAACATTCTTTCATATCGTATATACGATTTTTCGCTCATATACGCGTATCGTCGAAAAACGAAAAGTTGAAATCTCGTTCAATTTCAATGATTTTATATTCTATCGATGCAGAATAAAGAATATAACAAGAATATAACGGTTTTACTATGTTTAAATACGCGTTTTCATATGATAATTGTCGAAAAACGTAATCGACATACGCGAATTTCGGTATATGCGAAGATAAAATCGTGAAATCTTTAATAATACTTGTGCCACAGTTAGAAAAATGTTACCAATCGATTCAGAACATTGCATTTCATAAGATCAAACATCTATTTTATATTGGAATCAAAGTTTTTAACATTCTTTCATATCGTATATACGATTTTTCGCTCATATACGCGTATCGTCGCAAAACGAAAACTTGAAATCTCGTTCAATTTCAATGATTTTATATTCTATCGATGCAGAATAAAGAATATAACAAGAATATAACGGTTTTACTATGTTTAAATACGCGTTTTCATATGATAATTGTCGAAAAACGTAATCGACATACGCGAATCGCGGTATATGCGAAGATAAAATCGTGAAATCTTTAATAATACTTGTGCCACAGTTAGAAAAATGTTACCAATCGATTCAGAACATTGCATTTCATAAGATCAAACATCTATTTTATATTGGAATCAAAGTTTTTAACATTCTTTCATATCGTATATACGATTTTTCGCTCATATACGCGTATCGTCGAAAAACGAAAACTTGAAATCTCGTTCAATTTCAATGATTTTATATTCTATCGATGCAGAATAAAGAATATAACAAGAATATAACGTTTTTACTATGTTTAAATACGCGTTTTCATATGATAATTGTCGAAAAACGTAATCGACATACGCGAATTTCGGTATATGCGAAGATAAAATCGTGAAATCTTTCATAATACTTGTGCCACAGTTAGAAAAATGTTACCAATCGATTCAGAACATTGCATTTCATAAGATCAAACATCTATTTTATATTGGAATCAAAGTTTTTAACATTCTTTCATATCGTATATACGATTTTTCGCTCATATACGCGTATCGTCGAAAAACGAAAACCTGAAATCTCGTTCAATTTCAATGATTTTATATTCTATCGATGCAGAATAAAGAATATAACAAGAATATAACGTTTTTACTATGTTTAAATACGCGTTTTCATATGATAATTGTCGAAAAACGTAATCGACATACGCGAATTGCGGTATATGCGAAAATAAAATCGTGAAATCTTTAATAATACTTGTGCCACAGTTAGAAAAATGTTACCAATCGATTCAGAACATTGCATTTCATAAGATCAAACATCTATTTTATATTGGAATCAAAGTTTTTAACATTCTTTCATATCGTATATACGATTTTTCGCTCATATACGCGTATCGTCGAAAAACGAAAACTTGAAATCTCGTTCAATTTCAATGATTTTATATTCTATCGATGCAGAATAAAGAATATAACAAGAATATAACGTTTTTACTATGTTTAAATACGCGTTTTCATATGATAATTGTCGAAAAACGTAATCGACATACGCGAATTTCGGTATATGCGAAGATAAAATCGTGAAATCTTTAATAATACTTGTGCCACAGTTAGAAAAATGTTACCAATCGATTCAGAACATTGCATTTCATAAGATCAAACATCTATTTTATATTGGAATCAAAGTTTTTAACATTCTTTCATATCGTATATACGATTTTTCGCTCATATACGCGTATCGTCGAAAAACAAAAACTTGAAATCTCGTTCAATTTCAATGATTTTATATTCTATCGATGCAGAATAAAGAATATAACAAGAATATAACGTTTTTACTATGTTTAAATACGCGTTTTCATATGATAATTGTCGAAAAACGTAATCGACATACGCGAATTTCGGTATATGCGAAGATAAAATCGTGAAATCTTTAATAATACTTGTGCCACAGTTAGAAAAATGTTACCAATCGATTCAGAACATTGCATTTCATAAGATCAAACATCTATTTTATATTGGAATCAAAGTTTTTAACATTCTTTCATAACGTATATACGATTTTTCGCTCATATACGCGTATCGTCGAAAAACGAAAACTTGAAATCTCGTTCAATTTCAATGATTTTATATTCTATCGATGCAGAATAAAGAATATAACAAGAATATAACGTTTTTACTATGTTTAAATACGCGTTTTCATATGATAATTGTCGAAAAACGTAATCGACATACGCGAATTTCGGTATATGCGAAGATAAAATCGTGAAATCTTTCATAATACTTGTGCCACAGTTAGAAAAATGTTACCAATCGATTCAGAACATTGCATTTCATAAGATCAAACATCTATTTTATATTGGAATCAAAGTTTTTAACATTCTTTCATATCGTATATACGATTTTTCGCTCATATACGCGTATCGTCGAAAAACGAAAACCTGAAATCTCGTTCAATTTCAATGATTTTATATTCTATCGATGCAGAATAAAGAATATAACAAGAATATAACGTTTTTACTATGTTTAAATACGCGTTTTCATATGATAATTGTCGAAAAACGTAATCGACATACGCGAATTGCGGTATATGCGAAAATAAAATCGTGAAATCTTTAATAATACTTGTGCCACAGTTAGAAAAATGTTACCAATCGATTCAGAACATTGCATTTCATAAGATCAAACATCTATTTTATATTGGAATCAAAGTTTTTAACATTCTTTCATATCGTATATACGATTTTTCGCTCATATACGCGTATCGTCGAAAAACGAAAACTTGAAATCTCGTTCAATTTCAATGATTTTATATTCTATCGATGCAGAATAAAGAATATAACAAGAATATAACGTTTTTACTATGTTTAAATACGCGTTTTCATATGATAATTGTCGAAAAACGTAATCGACATACGCGAATTTCGGTATATGCGAAGATAAAATCGTGAAATCTTTAATAATACTTGTGCCACAGTTAGAAAAATGTTACCAATCGATTCAGAACATTGCATTTCATAAGATCAAACATCTATTTTATATTGGAATCAAAGTTTTTAACATTCTTTCATATCGTATATACGATTTTTCGCTCATATACGCGTATCGTCGAAAAACAAAAACTTGAAATCTCGTTCAATTTCAATGATTTTATATTCTATCGATGCAGAATAAAGAATATAACAAGAATATAACGTTTTTACTATGTTTAAATACGCGTTTTCATATGATAATTGTCGAAAAACGTAATCGACATACGCGAATTTCGGTATATGCGAAGATAAAATCGTGAAATCTTTAATAATACTTGTGCCACAGTTAGAAAAATGTTACCAATCGATTCAGAACATTGCATTTCATAAGATCAAACATCTATTTTATATTGGAATCAAAGTTTTTAACATTCTTTCATAACGTATATACGATTTTTCGCTCATATACGCGTATCGTCGAAAAACGAAAACTTGAAATCTCGTTCAATTTCAATGATTTTATATTCTATCGATGCAGAATAAAGAATATAACAAGAATATAACGTTTTTACTATGTTTAAATACGCGTTTTCATATGATAATTGTCGAAAAACGTAATCGACATACGCGAATTTCGGTATATGCGAAGATAAAATCGTGAAATCTTTAATAATACTAGTGCCACAGTTAGAAAAATGTTACCAATCGATTCAGAACATTGCATTTCATAAGATCAAACATCTATTTTATATTGGAATCAAAGTTTTTAACATTCTTTCATATCGTATATACGATTTTTCGCTCATATACGCGTATCGTCGAAAAACGAAAACTTGAAATCTTGTTCAATTTCAATGATTTTATATTCTATCAATGCAGAATAAAGAATATAACAAGAATATAACGTTTTTACTATGTTTAAATACGCGTTTTCATATGATAATTGTCGAAAAACGTAATCGACATACGCGAATTTCGGTATATGCGAAGATAAAATCGTGAAATCTTTAATAATACTTGTGCCACAGTTAGAAAAATGTTACCAATCGATTCAGAACATTGCATTTCATAAGATCAAACATCTATTTTATATTGGAATCAAAGTTTTTAACATTCTTTCATATCGTATATACGATTTTTCGCTCATATACGCGTATCGTCGAAAAACGAAAACTTGAAATCTCGTTCAATTTCAATGATTTTATATTCTATCGATGCAGAATAAAGAATATAACAAGAATATAACGTTTTTACTATGTTTAAATACGCGTTTTCATATGATAATTGTCGAAAAACGTAATCGACATACGCGAATTTCGGTATATGCGAAGATAAAATCGTGAAATCTTTAATAATACTTGTGCCACAGTTAGAAAAATGTTACCAATCGATTCAGAACATTGCATTTCATAAGATCAAACATCTATTTTATATTGGAATCAAAGTTTTTAACATTCTTTCATATCGTATATACGATTTTTCGCTCATATACGCGTATCGTCGAAAAACGAAAACTTGAAATCTCGTTCAATTTCAATGATTTTATATTCTATCGATGCAGAATAAAGAATATAACAAGAATATATCGTTTTTACTATGTTTAAAAACGCGTTTTCATATGATAATTGTCGAAAAACGTAATCGACATACGCGAATTTCGGTATATGCGAAGATGAAATCGTGAAATCTTTAATAATACTTGTGCCACAGTTAGAAAAATGTTACCAATCGATTCAGAACATTGCATTTCATAAGATCAAACATCTATTTTATATTGGAATCAAAGTTTTTAACATTCTTTCATATCGTATATACGATTTTTCGCTCATATACGCGTATCGACGAAAAACGAAAACTTGAAATCTCGTTCAATTTCAATGATTTTATATTCTATCGATGCAGAATAAAGAATATAACAAGAATATAACGTTTTTACTATGTTTAAATACGCGTTTTCATATAATAATTGTCGAAAAACGTAATCGACATACGCGAATTTCGGTATATGCGAAGATAAAATCGTGAAATCTTTAATAATACTTGTGCCACAGTTAGAAAAATGTTACCAATCGATTCAGAACATTGCATTTCATAAGATCAAACATCTATTTTATATTGGAATCAAAGTTTTTAACATTCTTTCATATCGTATATACGATTTTTCGCTCATATACGCGTATCGTCGAAAAACGAAAACTTGAAATCTCGTTCAATTTCAATGATTTTATATTCTATCGATGCAGAATAAAGAATATAACAAGAATATAACGGTTTTACTATGTTTAAATACGCGTTTTCATATGATAATTGTCGAAAAACGTAATCGACATACGCGAATTTCGGTATATGCGAAGATAAAATCGTGAAATCTTTAATAATACTTGTGCCACAGTTAGAAAAATGTTACCAATCGATTCAGAACATTGCATTTCATAAGATCAAACATCTATTTTATATTGGAATCAAAGTTTTTAACATTCTTTCATATCGTATATACGATTTTTCGCTCATATACGCGTATCGTCGAAAAACGAAAACTTGAAATCTCGTTCAATTTCAATGATTTTATATTCTATCGATGCAGAATAAAGAATATAACAAGAATATAACGTTTTTACTATGTTTAAATACGCGTTTTCATATGATAATTGTCGAAAAACGTAATCGACATACGCGAATTTCGGTATATGCGAAGATAAAATCGTGAAATCTTTAATAATACTTGTGCCACAGTTAGAAAAATGTTACCAATCGATTCAGAACATTGCATTTCAAAGATCAAACATCTATTTTATATTGGAATCAAAGTTTTTAACATTCTTTCATATCGTTTATACGATTTTTCGCTCATATACGCGTATCGTCGAAAAACGAAAACTTGAAATCTCGTTCAATTTCAATGATTTTATATTCTATCGATGCAGAATAAAGAATATAACAAGAATATAACGTTTTTACTATGTTTAAATACGCGTTTTCATATGATAATTGTCGAAAAACGTAATCGACATACGCGAATTTCGGTATATGCGAAGATAAAATCGTGAAATCTTTCATAATACTTGTGCCACAGTTAGAAAAATGTTACCAATCGATTCAGAACATTGCATTTCATAAGATCAAACATCTATTTTATATTGGAATCAAAGTTTTTAACATTCTTTCATATCGTATATACGATTTTTCGCTCATATACGCGTATCGTCGAAAAACGAAAACCTGAAATCTCGTTCAATTTCAATGATTTTATATTCTATCGATGCAGAATAAAGAATATAACAAGAATATAACGTTTTTACTATGTTTAAATACGCGTTTTCATATGATAATTGTCGAAAAACGTAATCGACATACGCGAATTGCGGTATATGCGAAAATAAAATCGTGAAATCTTTAATAATACTTGTGCCACAGTTAGAAAAATGTTACCAATCGATTCAGAACATTGCATTTCATAAGATCAAACATCTATTTTATATTGGAATCAAAGTTTTTAACATTCTTTCATATCGTATATACGATTTTTCGCTCATATACGCGTATCGTCGAAAAACGAAAACTTGAAATCTCGTTCAATTTCAATGATTTTATATTCTATCGATGCAGAATAAAGAATATAACAAGAATATAACGTTTTTACTATGTTTAAATACGCGTTTTCATATGATAATTGTCGAAAAACGTAATCGACATACGCGAATTTCGGTATATGCGAAGATAAAATCGTGAAATCTTTAATAATACTTGTGCCACAGTTAGAAAAATGTTACCAATCGATTCAGAACATTGCATTTCATAAGATCAAACAACTATTTTATATTGGAATCAAAGTTTTTAACATTCTTTCATATCGTATATACGATTTTTCGCTCATATACGCGTATCGTCGAAAAACGAAAACTTGAAATCTCGTTCAATTTCAATGATTTTATATTCAATCGATGCAGAATAAAGAATATAACAAGAATATAACGTTTTTACTATGTTTAAATACGCGTTTTCATATGATAATTGTCGAAAAACGTAATCGACATACGCGAATTTCGGTATATGCGAAGATAAAATCGTGAAATCTTTAATAATACTTGTGCCACAGTTAGAAAAATGTTACCAATCGATTCAGAACATTGCATTTCATAAGATCAAACATCTATTTTATATTGGAATCAAAGTTTTTAACATTCTTTCATATCGTATATACGATTTTTCGCTCATATACGCGTATCGTCGAAAAACGAAAACTTGAAATCTCGTTCAATTTCAATGATTTTATATTCTATCGATGCAGAATAAAGAATATAACAAGAATATAACGTTTTTACTATGTTTAAATACGCGTTTTCATATGATAATTGTCGAAAAACGTAATCGACATACGCGAATTTCGGTATATGCGAAGATAAAATCGTGAAATCTTTAATAATACTTGTGCCACAGTTAGAAAAATGTTACCAATCGATTCAGAACATTGCATTTCATAAGATCAAACATCTATTTTATATTGGAATCAAAGTTTTTAACATTCTTTCATATCGTATATACGATTTTTCGCTCATATACGCGTATCGTCGAAAAACGAAAACTTGAAATCTCGTTCAATTTCAATGATTTTATATTCTATCGATGCAGAATAAAGAATATAACAAGAATATAACGTTTTTACTATGTTTAAATACGCGTTTTCATATGATAATTGTCGAAAAACGTAATCGACATACGCGAATTTCGGTATATGCGAAGATAAAATCGTGAAATCTTTAATAATACTTGTGCCACAGTTAGAAAAATGTTACCAATCGATTCAGAACATTGCATTTCATAAGATCAAACATCTATTTTATATTGGAATCAAAGTTTTTAACATCCTTTCATATCGTATATACGATTTTTCGCTCATATACGCGTATCGTCGAAAAACGAAAACTTGAAATCTCGTTCAATTTCAATGATTTTATATTCTATCGATGCAGAATAAAGAATATAACAAGAATATAACGTTTTTACTATGTTTAAATACGCGTTTTCATATGATAATTGTCGAAAAACCTAATCGACATACGCGAATTTCGGTATATGCGAAGATAAAATCGTGAAATCTTTAATAATACTTGTGCCACAGTCAGAAAAATGTTACCAATCGATTCAGAACATTGCATTTCATAACATCAAACATCTATTTTATATTGGAATCAAAGTTTTTAACATTCTTTCATATCGTATATACGATTTTTCGCTCATATAAGCGTATCGTCGAAAAACGAAAACTTGAAATCTCGTTCAATTTCAATGATTTTATATTCTATCGATGCAGACTAAAGAATATAACAAGAATATAACGTTTTTACTATGTTTAAATAAGCGTTTTCATATGATAATTGTCGAAAAACGTAATCGACATACGCGAATTTCGGTATATGCGAAGATAAAATCGTGAAATCTTTAATAATACTTGTGCCACAGTTAGAAAAATGTTACCAATCGATTCAGAACATTGCATTTCATAAGATCAAACATCTACTTTATATTGGAATCAAAGTTTTTAACATTCTTTCATATCGTATATACGATTTTTCGCTCATATACGCTTATCGTCGAAAAACGAAAACTTGAAATCTCGTTCAATTTCAATGATTTTATATTCTATCGATGCAGAATAAAGAATATAACAAGAATATAACGTTTTTACTATGTTTAAATACGCGTTTTCATATGATAATTGTCGAAAAACGTAATCGACATACGCGAATTTCGGTATATGCGAAGATAAAATCGTGAAATCTTTAATAATACTTGTGCCACAGTTAGAAAAATGTTACCAATCGATTCAGAACATTGCATTTCATAAGATCAAACATCTATTTTATATTGGAATCAAAGTTTTTAACATTCTTTCATATCGTATATACGATTTTTCGCTCATATACGCGTATCGTCGAAAAACGAAAACTTGAAATCTCGTTCAATTTCAATGATTTTATATTCTATCGATGCAGAATAAAGAATATAACAAGAATATAACGTTTTTACTATGTTTAAATACGCGTTTTCATATGATAATTGTCGAAAAACGTAATCGACATACGCGAATTTCGGTATATGCGAAGATAAAATCGTGAAATCTTTAATAATACTTGTGCCACAGTTAGAAAAATGTTACCAATCGATTCAGAACATTGCATTTCATAAGATCAAACATCTATTTTATATTGGAATCAAAGTTTTTAACATTCTTTCATATCGTATATACAATTTTTCGCTCATATACGCGTATCGTCGAAAAACGAAAACTTGAAATCTCGTTCAATTTCAATGATTTTATATTCTATCGATGCAGAATAAAGAATATAACAAGAATATAACGTTTTTACTATGTTTAAATACGCGTTTTCATATGATAATTGTCGAAAAACGTAATCGACATACGCGAATTTCGGTATATGCGAAGATAAAATCGTGAAATCTTTAATAATACTTGTGCCACAGTTAGAAAAATGTTACCAATCGATTCAGAACATTGCATTTCATAAGATCAAACATCTATTTTATATTGGAATCAAAGTTTTTAACATTCTTTCATATCGTATATACGATTTTTCGCTCATATACGCGTATCGTCGAAAAACGAAAACTTGAAATCTCGTTCAATTTCAATGATTTTATATTCTATCGATGCAGAATAAAGAATATAACAAGAATATAACGTTTTTACTATGTTTTAATACGCGTTTTCATATGATAATTGTCGAAAAACATAATCGACATACGCGAATTTCGGTATATGCGAAGATAAAATCGTGAAATCTTTAATAATACTTGTGCCACAGTTAGAAAAATGTTACCAATCGATTCAGATCATTGCATTTCATAAGATCAAACATCTATTTTATATTGGAATCAAAGTTTTTATCATTCTTTCATATCGTATATACGATTTTTCGCTCATATTCGCGTAGCGTCGAAAAACGAAAACTTGAAATCTCGTTCAATTTCAATGATTTTATATTCTATCGATGCAGAATAAAGAATATAACAAGAATATAACGTTTTTACTATGTTTAAATACGCGTTTTCATATGATAATTGTCGAAAAACGTAATCGACATACGCGAATTTCGGTATATGCGAAGATAAAATCGTGAAATCTTTAATAATACTTGTGCCACAGTTAGAAAAATGTTACCAATCGATTCAGAACATTGCATTTCATAAGATCAAACATCTATTTTATATTGGAATCAAAGTTTTTAACATTCTTTCATATCGTATATACGATTTTTCGCTCATATACGCGTATCGTCGAAAAACGAAAACTTGAAATCTCGTTCAATTTCAATGATTTTATATTCTATCGATGCAGAATAAAGAATATAACAAGAATATAACGTTTTTACTATGTTTAAATACGCGTTTTCATATGATAATTGTCGAAAAACGTAATCGACATACGCGAATTTCGGTATATGCGAAGATAAAATCGTGAAATCTTTAATAATACTTGTGCCACAGTTAGAAAAATGTTACCAATCGATTCAGAACATTGCATTTCATAAGATCAAACATCTATTTTATATTGGAATCAAAGTTTTTAACATTCTTTCATATCGTATATAAGATTTTTCGCTCATATACGCGTATCGTCGAAAAACGAAAACTTGAAATCTCGTTCAATTTCAATGATTTTATATTCTATCGATGCAGAATAAAGAATATAACAAGAATATAACGTTTTTACTATGTTTAAATACGCGTTTTCATATGATAATTGTCGAAAAACGTAATCGACATACGCGAATTTCGGTATATGCGAAGATAAAATCGTGAAATCTTTAATAATACTTGTGCGACAGTTAGAAAAATGTTACCAATCGATTCAGAACATTGCATTTCATAAGATCAAACATCTATTTTATATTGGAATCAAAGTTTTTAACATTCTTTCATATCGTATATACGATTTTTCGCTCATATACGCGTATCGTCGAAAAACGAAAACTTGAAATCTCGTTCAATTTCAATGATTTTATATTCTATCGATGCAGAATAAAGAATATAACAAGAATATAACGTTTTTACTATGTTTAAATACGCGTTTTCATATGATAATAGTCGAAAAACGTAATCGACATACGCGAATTTCGGTATATGCGAAGATAAAATCGTGAAATCTTTAATAATACTTGTGCCACAGTTAGAAAAATGTTACCAATCGATTCAGAACATTGCATTTCATAAGATCAAACATCTATTTTATATTGGAATCAAAGTTTTTAACATTCTTCCATATCGTATATACGATTTTTCGTTCATATACGCGTATCGTCGAAAAACGAAAACTTGAAATCTCGTTCAATTTCAATGATTTTATATTCTATCGATGCAGAATAAAGAATATAACAAGAATATAACGTTTTTACTATGTTTAAATACGCGTTTTCATATGATAATTGTCGAAAAACGTAATCGACATACGCGAATTTCGGTATATGCGAAGATAAAATCGTGAAATCTTTAATAATACTTGTGCCACAGTTAGAAAAATGTTACCAATCGATTCAGAACATTGCATTTCATAAGATCAAACATCTATTTTATATTGGAATCAAAGTTTTTAACATTCTTTCATATCGTATGTACGATTTTTCGCTCATATACGCGTATCGTCGAAAAACGAAAACTTGAAATCTCGTTCAATTTCAATGATTTTATATTCTATCGATGCAGAATAAAGAATATAACAAGAATATAACGTTTTTACTATGTTTAAATACGCGTTTTCATATGATAATTGTCGAAAAACGTAATCGACATACGCGAATTTCGGTATATGCGAAGATAAAATCGTTAAATCTTTAATAATTCTTGTGCCACAGTTAGAAAAATGTTTCCAATCGATTCAGAACATTGCATTTCATAAGATCAAACATCTATTTTATATTGGAATCAAAGTTTTTAACATTCTTTCATATCGTATATACGATTTTTCGCTCATATACGCGTATCGTCGAAAAACGAAAACTTGAAATCTCGTTCAATTTCAATGATTTTATATTCTATCGATGCAGAATAAAGAATATAACAAGAATATAACGTTTTTACTATGTTTAAATACGCGTTTTCATATTATAATTGTCGAAAAACGTAATCGACATACGCGAATTTCGGTATATGCGAAGATAAAATCGTGAAATCTTTAATAATACTTGTGCCACAGTTAGAAAAATGTTATCAATCGATTCAGAACATAGCATTTCATAAGATCAAACATCTATTTTATATTGGAATCAAAGTTTTTAACATTCTTTCATATCGTATATACGATTTTTCGCTCATATACGCGTATCGTCGAAAAACGAAATCTTGAAATCTCGTTCAATTTCAATGATTTTATATTCTATCGATGCAGAATAAAGAATATAACAAGAAAATAACGTTTTTACTATGTTTAAATACGCGTTTTCATATGATAATTGTCGAAAAACGTAATCGACATACGCGAATTTCGGTATATGCGAAGATAAAATCGTGAAATCTTTAATAATACTTGTGCCACAGTTAGAAAAATGATACCAATCGATTCAGAACATTGCATTTCATAAGATCAAACATCTATTTTATATTGGAATCAAAGTTTTTAACATTCTTTCATATCGTATATACGATTTTTCGCTCATATACGCGTATCGTCGAAAAACGAAAACTTGAAATCTCGTTCAATTTCAATGATTTTATATTCTATCGATGCAGAATAAAGAATATAACAAGAATATAACGTTTTTACTATGTTTAAATACGCGTTTTCATATGATAATTGTCGAAAAACGTAATCGACATACGCGAATTTCGGTATATGCGAAGATAAAATCGTGAAATCTTTAATAATACTTGTGCCACAGTTAGAAAAATGTTACCAATCGATTCAGAACATTGCATTTCATAAGATCAAACATCTATTTTATATTGGAATCAAAGTTTTTAACATTCTTTCATATCGTATATACGATTTTTCGCTCATATACGCGTATCGTCGAAAAACGAAAACTTGAAATCTCGTTCAATTTCATTGATTTTATATTCTATCGATGCAGAATAAAGAATATAACAAGAATATAACGTTTTTACTATGTTTAAATACGCGTTTTCATATGATAATTGTCGAAAAACGTAATCGACATACGCGAATTTCGGTATATGCGAAGATAAAATCGTGAAATCTTTAATAATACTTGTGCCACAGTTAGAAAAATGTTACCAATCGATTCAGAACATTGCATTTCATAAGATCAAACATCTATTTTATATTGGAATCAAAGTTTTTAACATTCTTTCATATCGTATATACGATTTTTCGCTCATATACGCGTATCGTCGAAAAACGAAAACTTGAAATCTCGTTCAATTTCAATGATTTTATATTCTATCGATGCAGAATAAAGAATATAACAAGAATATAACGTTTTTACTATGTTTAAATACGCGTTTTCATATGATAATTGTCGAAAAACGTAATCGACATACGCGAATTTCGGTATATGCGAAGATAAAATCGTGAAATCTTTAATAATACTTGTGCCACAGTTAGAAAAATGTTACCAATCGATTCAGAACATTGCATTTCATAAGATCAAACATCTATTTTATATTGGAATCAAAGTTTTTAACATTCTTTCATATCGTATATACGATTTTTCGCTCATATACGCGTATCGTCGAAAAACGAAAACTTGAAATCTCGTTCAATTTCATTGATTTTATATTCTATCGATGCAGAATAAAGAATATAACAAGAATATAACGTTTTTACTATGTTTAAATACGCGTTTTCATATGATAATTGTCGAAAAACGTAATCGACATACGCGAATTTCGGTATATGCGAAGATAAAATCGTGAAATCTTTAATAATACTTGTGCCACAGTTAGAAAAATGTTACCAATCGATTCAGAACATTGCATTTCATAAGATCAAACATCTATTTTATATTGGAATCAAAGTTTTTAACATTCTTTCATATCGTATATACGATTTTTCGCTCATATACGCGTATCGTCGAAAAACGAAAACTTGAAATCTCGTTCAATTTCAATGATTTTATATTCTATCGATGCAGAATAAAGAATATAACAAGAATATAACGTTTTTACTATGTTTAAATACGCGTTTTCATATGATAATTGTCGAAAAACGTAATCGACATACGCGAATTTCGGTATATGCGAAGATAAAATCGTGAAATCTTTAATAATACTTGTGCCACAGTTAGAAAAATGTTACCAATCGATTCAGAACATTGCATTTCATAAGATCAAACATCTATTTTATAATGGAATCAAAGTTTTTAACATTCTTTCATATCGTATATAAGATTTTTCGCTCATATACGCGTATCGTCGAAAAACGAAAACTTGAAATCTCGTTCAATTTCAATGATTTTATATTCTATCGATGCAGAATAAAGAATATAACAAGAATATAACGTTTTTACTATGTTTAAATACGCGTTTTCATGTGATAATTGTCGAAAAACGTAATCGACATACGCGAATTTCGGTATATGCGAAGATAAAATCGTGAAATCTTTAATAATACTTGTGCCACAGTTAGAAAAATGTTACCAATCGATTCAGAACATTGCATTTCATAAGATCAAACATCTATTTTATATTGGAATCAAAGTTTTTAACATTCTTTCATATCGTATATACGATTTTTCGCTCATATACGCGTATCGTCGAAAAACGAAAACTTGAAATCTCGTTCAATTTCAATGATTTTATATTCTATCGATGCAGAATAAAGAATATAACAAGAATATAACGTTTTTACTATGTTTAAATACGCGTTTTCATATGATAATTGTCGAAAAACGTAATCGACATACGCGAATTTCGGTATATGCGAAGATAAAATCGTGAAATCTTTAATAATACTTGTGCCACAGTTAGAAAAATGTTAC
This sequence comes from Vespa crabro, assembly GCF_910589235.1. Classification (NCBI taxonomy): domain Eukaryota; kingdom Metazoa; phylum Arthropoda; class Insecta; order Hymenoptera; family Vespidae; genus Vespa; species Vespa crabro. The sequence continues at coordinate 191,002 of NC_060962.1, forward strand.
CAATCGATTCAGAACATTGCATTTCATAAGATCAAACATCTATTTTATATTGGAATCAAAGTTTTTAACATTCTTTCATATCGTATATACGATTTTTCGCTCATATACGCGTATCGTCGAAAAACGAAAACTTGAAATCTCGTTCAATTTCAATGATTTTATATTCTATCGATGCAGAATAAAGAATATAACAAGAATATAACGTTTTTACTATGTTTAAATACGCGTTTTCATATGATAATTGTCGAAAAACGTAATCGACATACGCGAATTGCGGTATATGCGAAGATAAAATCGTGAAATCTTTAATAATACTTGTGCCACAGTTAGAAAAATGTTACCAATCGATTCAGAACATTGCATTTCATAAGATCAAACATCTATTTTATATTGGAATCAAAGTTTTTAACATTCTTTCATATCGTATATACGATTTTTCGCTCATATACGCGTATCGTCGAAAAACGAAAACTTGAAATCTCGTTCAATTTCAATGATTTTATATTCTATCGATGCAGACTAAAGAATATAACAAGAATATAACGTTTTTACTATGTTTAAATAAGCGTTTTCATATGATAATTGTCGAAAAACGTAATCGACATACGCGAATTTCGGTATATGCGAAGATAAAATCGTGAAATCTTTAATAATACTTGTGCCACAGTTAGAAAAATGTTACCAATCGATTCAGAACATTGCATTTCATAAGATCAAACATCTACTTTATATTGGAATCAAAGTTTTTAACATTCTTTCATATCGTATATACGATTTTTCGCTCATATACGCTTATCGTCGAAAAACGAAAACTTGAAATCTCGTTCAATTTCAATGATTTTATATTCTATCGATGCAGAATAAAGAATATAACAAGAATATAACGTTTTTACTATGTTTAAATACGCGTTTTCATATGATAATTGTCGAAAAACGTAATCGACATACGCGAATTTCGGTATATGCGAAGATAAAATCGTGAAATCTTTAATAATACTTGTGCCACAGTTAGAAAAATGTTACCAATCGATTCAGAACATTGCATTTCATAAGATCAAACATCTATTTTATATTGGAATCAAAGTTTTTAACATTCTTTCATATCGTATATACGATTTTTCGCTCATATACGCGTATCGTCGAAAAACGAAAACTTGAAATCTCGTTCAATTTCAATGATTTTATATTCCATCGATGCAGAATAAAGAATATAACAAGAATATAACGTTTTTACTATGTTTAAATACGCGTTTTCATATGATAATTGTCGAATAACGTAATCGACATACGCGAATTTCGGTATATGCGAAGATAAAATCGTGAAATCTTTAATAATACTTGTGCCACAGTTAGAAAAATGTTACCAATCGATTCAGAACATTGCATTTCATAAGATCAAACATCTATTTTATATTGGAATCAAAGTTTTTAACATTCTTTCATATCGTATATACGATTTTTCGCTCATATACGCGTATCGTCGAAAAACGAAAACTTGAAATCTCGTTCAATTTCAATGATTTTATATTCTATCGATGCAGAATAAAGAATATAACAAGAATATAACGTTTTTACTATGTTTAAATACGCGTTTTCATATGATAATTGTCGAAAAACGTAATCGACATACGCGAATTTCGGTATATGCGAAGATAAAATCGTGAAATCTTTAATAATACTTGTGCCACAGTTAGAAAAATGTTACCAATCGATTCAGAACATTGCATTTCATAAGATCAAACATCTATTTTATATTGGAATCAAAGTTTTTAACATTCTTTCATATCGTATATACGATTTTTCGCTCATATACGCGTATCGTCGAAAAACGAAAACTTGAAATCTCGTTCAATTTCAATGATTTTATATTCTATCGATGCAGAATAAAGAATATAACAAGAATATAACGTTTTTACTATGTTTAAATACGCGTTTTCATATGATAATTGTCGAAAAACGTAATCGACATACGCGAATTTCGGTATATGCGAAGATAAAATCGTGAAATCTTTAATAATACTTGTGCCACAGTTAGAAAAATGTTACCAATCGATTCAGAACATTGCATTTCATAAGATCAAACAACTATTTTATATTGGAATCAAAGTTTTTAACATTCTTTCATATCGTATATACGATTTTTCGCTCATATACGCGTATCGTCGAAAAACGAAAACTTGAAATCTCGTTCAATTTCAATGATTTTATATTCAATCGATGCAGAATAAAGAATATAACAAGAATATAACGTTTTTACTATGTTTAAATACGCGTTTTCATATGATAATTGTCGAAAAACGTAATCGACATACGCGAATTTCGGTATATGCGAAGATAAAATCGTGAAATCTTTAATAATACTTGTGCCACAGTTAGAAAAATGTTACCAATCGATCCAGAACATTGCATTTCATAAGATCAAACATCTATTTTATATTGGAATCAAAGTTTTTAACATTCTTTCATATCGTATATACGATTTTTCGCTCGTATACGCGTATCGTCGAAAAACGAAAACTTGAAATCTCGTTCAATTTCAATGATTTTATATTCTATCGATGCAGAATAAAGAATATAACAAGAATATAACGTTTTTACTATGTTTAAATACGCGTTTTCATATGATAATTGTCGAAAAACGTAATCGACATACGCGAATTTCGGTATATGCGAAGATAAAATCGTGAAATCTTTAATAATACTTGTGCCACAGTTAGAAAAATGTTACCAATCGATTCAGAACATTGCATTTCATAAGATCAAACATCTATTTTATATTTGAATCAAAGTTTTTAATATTCTTTCATATCGTATATACGATTTTTCGCTCATATACGCGTATCGTCGAAAAACGAAAACTTGAAATCTCGTTCAATTTCAATGATTTTATATTCTATCGATGCAAAATAAAGAATATAACAAGAATATAACGTTTTTACTATGTTTAAATACGCGTTTTCATATGATAATTGTCGAAAAACGTAATCTACATACGCGAATTTCGGTATATGCGAAGATAAAATCGTGAAATCTTTAATAATACTTGTGCCACAGTTAGAAAAATGTTACCAATCGATTCAGAACATTGCATTTCATAACATCAAACATCTATTTTATATTGGAATCAAAGTTTTTAACATTCTTTCATATCGTATATACGATTTTTCGCTCATATACGCGTATCGTCGAAAAACGAAAACTTGAAATCTCGTTCAATTTCAATGATTTTATATTCTATCGATGCAGAATAAAGAATATAACAAGAATATAACGTTTTTACTATGTTTAAATACGCGTTTTCATATGATAATTGTCGAAAAACGTAATCGACATACGCGAATTTCGGTATATGCGAAGATAAAATCGTGAAATCTTTAATAATACTTGTGCCACAGTTAGAAAAATGTTACCAATCGATTCAGAACATTGCATTTCATAAGATCAAACATCTATTTTATATTGGAATCAAAGTTTTTAACATTCTTTCATATCGTATATACGATTTTTCGCTCATATACGCGTATCGTCGAAAAACGAAAACTTGAAATCTCGTTCAATTTCAATGATTTTATATTCTATCGATGCAGAATAAAGAATATAACAAGAATATAACGTTTTTACTATGTTTAAATACGCGTTTTCATATGATAATTGTCGAAAAACGTAATCGACATACGCGAATTTCGGTATATGCGAAGATAAAATCGTGAAATCTTTAATAATACTTGTGCCACAGTTAGAAAAATGTTACCAATCGATTCAGAACATTGCATTTCATAAGATCAAACATCTATTTTATATTGGAATCAAAGTTTTTAACATTCTTTCATATCGTATATACGATTTTTCGCTCATATACGCGTATCGTCGAAAAACGAAAACTTGAAATCTCGTTCAATTTCAATGATTTTATATTCTATCGATGCAGAATAAAGAATATAACAAGAATATAACGTTTTTACTATGTTTAAATACGCGTTTTCATATGATAATTGTCGAAAAACGTAATCGACATACGCGAATTTCGGTATATGCGAAGATAAAATCGTGAAATCTTTAATAATACTTGTGCCACAGTTAGAAAAATGTTACCAATCGATTCAGAACATTGCATTTCATAAGATCAAACATCTATTTTATATTGGAATCAAAGTTTTTAACATTCTTTCATATCGTATATACGATTTTTCGCTCATATACGCGTATCGTTGAAAAACGAAAACTTGAAATCACGTTCAATTTCAATGATTTTATATTCTATCGATGCAGAATAAAGAATATATCAAGAATATAACGTTTTTACTATGTTTAAATACGCGTTTTCATATGATAATTGTCGAAAAACGTAATCGACATACGCGAATTTCGGTATATGCGAAGATAAAATCGTGAAATCTTTAATAATACTTGTGCCACAGTTAGAAAAATGTTACCAATCGATTCAGAACATTGCATTTCATAAGATCAAACATCTATTTTATATTGGAATCAAAGTTTTTAACATTCTTTCATATCGTATATACGATTTTTCGCTCATATACGCGTATCGTCGAAAAACGAAAACTTGAAATCTCGTTCAATTTCAATGATTTTATATTCTATCGATGCAGAATAAAGAATATAACAAGAATATAACGTTTTTACTATGTTTAAATACGCGTTTTCATATGATAATTGTCGAAAAACGTAATCGACATACGCGAATTTCGGTATATGCGAAGATAAAATCGTGAAATCTTTAATAATACTTGTGCCACAGTTAGAAAAATGTTACCAATCGATTCAGAACATTGCATTTCATAAGATCAAACAACTATTTTATATTGGAATCAAAGTTTTTAACATTCTTTCATATCGTATATACGATTTTTCGCTCATAAACGCGTATCGTCGAAAAACGAAAACTTGAAATCTCGTTCAATTTCTTTGATTTTATATTCTATCGATGCAGAATAAAGAATATAACAAGAATATAACGTTTTTACTATGTTTAAATACGCGTTTTCATATGATAATTGTCGAAAAACGTAATCGACATACGCGAATTTCGGTATATGCGAAGATAAAATCGTGAAATCTTTAATAATACTTGTGCCACAGTTAGAAAAATGTTACCAATCGATTCAGAACATTGCATTTCATAAGATCAAACATCTATTTTATATTGGAATCAAAGTTTTTAACATTCTTTCATATCGTATATACGATTTTTCGCTCATATACGCGTATCGTCGAAAAACGAAAACTTGAAATCTCGTTCAATTTCAATGATTTTATATTCTATCGATGCAGAATAAAGAATATAACAAGAATATAACGTTTTTACTATGTTTAAATACGCGTTTTCATATGATAATTGTCGAAAAACGTAATCGACATACGCGAATTTCGGTATATGCGAAGATAAAATCGTGAAATCTTTAATAATACTTGTGCCACAGTTAGAAAAATGTTACCAATCGATTCAGAACATTGCATTTCATAAGATCAAACATCTATTTTATATTGGAATCAAAGTTTTTAACATTCTTTCATATCGTATATACGATTTTTCGCTCATATACGCGTATCGTCGAAAAACGAAAACTTGAAATCTCGTTCAATTTCAATGATTTTATATTCTATCGATGCAGAATAAAGAATATAACAAGAATATAACGTTTTTACTATGTTTAAATACGCGTTTTCATATGATAATTGTCGAAAAACTTAATCGACATACGCGAATTTCGGTATATGCGAAGATAAAATCGTGAAATCTTTAATAATACTTGTGCCACAGTTAGAAAAATGTTACCAATCGATTCAGAACATTGCATTTCATAAGATCAAACAACTATTTTATATTGGAATCAAAGTTTTTAACATTCTTTCATATCGTATATACGATTTTTCACTCATATACGCGTATCGTCGAAAAACGAAAACTTGAAATCTCGTTCAATTTCATTGATTTTATATTCTATCGATGCAGAATAAAGAATATAACAAGAATATAACGTTTTTACTATGTTTAAATACGCGTTTTCATATGATAATTGTCGAAAAACGTAATCGACATACGCGAATTTCGGTATATGCGAAGATAAAATCGTGAAATCTTTAATAATACTTGTGCCACAGTTAGAAAAATGTTACCAATCGATTCAGAACATTGCATTTCATAAGATCAAACATCTATTTTATATTGGAATCAAAGTTTTTAACATTCTTTCATATCGTATATACGATTTTTCGCTCATATACGCGTATCGTCGAAAAACGAAAACTTGAAATCTCGTTCAATTTCAATGATTTTATATTCTATCGATGCAGAATAAAGAATATAACAAGAATATAACGTTTTTACTATGTTTAAATACGCGTTTTCATATGATAATTGTCGAAAAACGTAATCGACATACGCGAATTTCGGTATATGCGAAGATAAAATCGTGAAATCTTTAATAATACTTGTGCCACAGTTAGAAAAATGTTACCAATCGATTCAGAACATTGCATTTCATAAGATCAAACATCTATTTTATATTGGAATCAAAGTTTTTAACATTCTTTCATATCGTATATACGATTTTTCGCTCATATACGCGTATCGTCGAAAAACGAAAATTTGAAATCTCGTTCAATTTCAATGATTTTATATTCTATCGATGCAGAATAAAGAATATAACAAGAATATAACGTTTTTACTATGTTTAAATACGCGTTTTCATATGATAATTGTCGAAAAACGTAATCGACATACGCGAATTTCGGTATATGCGAAGATAAAATCGTGAAATCTTTAATAATACTTGTGCCACAGTTAGAAAAATGTTACCAATCGATTCAGAACATTGCATTTCATAAGATCAAACATCTATTTTATATTGGAATCAAAGTTTTTAACATTCTTTCATATCGTATAAACGATTTTTCGCTCATATACGCGTATCGTCGAAAAACGAAAACTTGAAATCTCGTTCAATTTCAATGATTTTATATTCTATCGATGCAGAATAAAGAATATAACAAGAATAAAACGTTTTTACTATGTTTAAATACGCGTTTTCATATGATAATTGTCGAAAAACGTAATCGACATAAGCGAATTTCGGTATATGCGAAGATAAAATCGTGAAATCTTTAATAATACTTGTGCCACAGTTAGAAAAATGTTACCAATCGATTCAGAACATTGCATTTCATAAGATCAAACATCTATTTTATATTGGAATCAAAGTTTTTAACATTCTTTCATATCGTATATACGATTTTTCGCTCATATACGCGTATCGTCGAAAAACGAAAACTTGAAATCTCGTTCAATTTCAATGATTTTATATTCTATCGATGCAGAATAAAGAATATAACAAGAATATAACGTTTTTACTATGTTTAAATACGCGTTTTCATATGATAATTGTCGAAAAACGTAATCGACATACGCGAATTTCGGTATATGCGAAGATAAAATCGTGAAATCTTTAATAATACTTGTGCCACAGTTAGAAAAATGTTACCAATCGATTCAGAACATTGCATTTCATAAGATCAAACATCTATTTTATATTGGAATCAAAGTTTTTAACATTCTTTCATATCGTATATACGATTTTTCGCTCATATACGCGTATCGTCGAAAAACGAAAACTTGAAATCTCGTTCAATTTCAATGATTTTATACTCTATCGATGCAGAATAAAGAATATAACAAGAATATAACGTTTTTACTATGTTTAAATACGCGTTTTCATATGATAATTGTCGAAAAACGAAATCGACATACGCAAATTTCGGTATATGCGAAGATAAAATCGTGAAATCTTTAATAATACTTGTGCCACAGTTAGAAAAATGTTACCAATCGATTCAGAACATTGCATTTCATAAGATCAAACATCTATTTTATATTGGAATCAAAGTTTTTAACATTCTTTCATATCGTATATACGATTTTTCGCTCATATACGCGTATCGTCGAAAAACGAAAACTTGAAATCTCGTTCAATTTCAATGATTTTATATTCTATCGATGCAGAATAAAGAATATAACAAGAATATAACGTTTTTACTATGTTTAAATACGCGTTTTCATATGATAATTGTCGAAAAACGTAATCGACATACGCGAAATTCGGTATATGCGAAGATAAAATCGTGAAATCTTTAATAATACTTGTGCCACAGTTAGAAAAATGTTACCAATCGATTCAGAACATTGCATTTCATAAGATCAAACATCTATTTTATATTGGAATCAAAGTTTTTAACATTCTTTCATATCGTATATACGATTTTTCGCTCATATACGCGTATCGTCGAAAAACGAAAACTTGAAATCTCGTTCAATTTCAATGATTTTATATTCTATCGATGCAGAATAAAGAATATAACAAGAATATAACGTTTTTACTATGTTTAAATACGCGTTTTCATATGATAATTGTCGAAAAACGTAAACGACATACGCGAATTTCGGTATATGCGAAGATAAAATCGCGAAATCTTTAATAATACTTGTGCCACAGTTAGAAAAATGTTACCAATCGATTCAGAACATTGCATTTCATAAGATCAAACATCTATTTTATATTGGAATCAAAGTTTTTAACATCCTTTCATATCGTATAAACGATTTTTCGCTCATATAAGCGTATCGTCGAAAAACGAAAACTTGAAATCTCGTTCAATTTCAATGATTTTATATTCTATCGATGCAGAATAAAGAATATAACAAGAATATAACGTTATTACTATGTTTAAATACGCGTTTTCATATGATAATTGTCGAAAAACGTAATCGACATACGCGAATTTCGGTATATGCGAAGATAAAATCGTGAAATCTTTAATAATACTTGTGCCACAGTTAGAAAAATGTTACCAATCGATTCAGAACATTGCATTTCATAAGATCAAACATCTATTTTATATTGGAATCAAAGTTTTTAACATTCTTTCATATCGTATATACGATTTTTCGCTCATATACGCGTATCGTCGAAAAACGAAAACTTGAAATCTCGTTCAATTTCAATGATTTTATATTCCATCGGTGCAGAATGAAGAATATAACAAGAATATAACGTTTTTACTATGTTTAAATACGCGTTTTCATATGATAATTGTCGAAAAACGTAATCGACATACGCGAATTTCGGTATATGCGAAGATAAAATCGTGAAATCTTTAATAATACTTGTGCCACAGTTAGAAAAATGTTACCAATCGATTCAGAACATTGCATTTCATAAGATCAAACATCTATTTTATATTGGAATCAAAGTTTTTAACATTCTTTCATATCGTATATACGATTTTTCGCTCATATACGCGTATCGTCGAAAAACGAAAACTTGAAATCTCGTTCAATTTCAATGATTTTATATTCTATCGATGCAGAATAAAGAATATAACAAGAATATAACGTTTTTACTATGTTTAAATACGCGTTTTCATATGATAATTGTCGAAAAACGTAATCGACATACGCGAATTTCGGTATATGCGAAGATAAAATCGTGAAATCTTTAATAATACTTGTGCCACAGTTAGAAAAATGTTACCAATCGATTCAGAACATTGCATTTCATAAGATCAAACATCTATTTTATATTGGAATCAAAGTTTTTAACATTCTTTCATATCGTATATACGATTTTTCGCTCATATACGCGTATCGTCGAAAAACGAAAACTTGAAATCTCGTTCAATTTCAATGATTTTATATTCTATCGATGCAGAATAAAGAATATAACAAGAATATAACGTTTTTACTATGTTTAAATACGCGTTTTCATATGATAATTGTCGAAAAACGTAATCGACATACGCGAATTTCGGTATATGCGAAGATAAAATCGTGAAATCTTTAATAATACTTGTGCCACAGTTAGAAAAATGTTACCAATCGATTCAGAACATTGCATTTCATAAGATCAAACAACTATTTTATATTGGAATCAAAGTTTTTAACATTCTTTCATATCGTATATACGATTTTTCGCTCATAAACGCGTATCGTCGAAAAACGAAAACTTGAAATCTCGTTCAATTTCAATGATTTTATATTCTATCGATGCAGAATAAAGAATATAACAAGAATATAACGTTTTTACTATGTTTAAATACGCGTTTTCATATGATAATTGTCGAAAAACGTAATCGACATACGCGAATTTCGGTATATGCGAAGATAAAATCGTGAAATCTTTAATAATACTTGTGCCACAGTTAGAAAAATGTTACCAATCGATTCAGAACATTGCATTTCATAAGATCAAACATCTATTTTATATTGGAATCAAAGTTTTTAACATTCTTTCATATCGTATAAACGATTTTTCGCTCATATACGCGTATCGTCGAAAAACGAAAACTTGAAATCTCGTTCAATTTCAATGATTTTATATTCTATCGATGCAGAATAAAGAATATAACAAGAATATAACGTTTTTACTATGTTTAAATACGCGTTTTCATATGATAATTGTCGAAAAACGTAATCGACATACGCGAATTTCGGTATATGCGAAGATAAAATCGTGAAATCTTTAATAATACTTGTGCCACAGTTAGAAAAATGTTACCAATCGATTCAGAACATTGCATTTCATAAGATCAAACATCTATTTTATATTGGAATCAAAGTTTTTAACATTCTTTCATATCGTATATACGATTTTTCGCTCATATACGCGTATCGTCGAAAAACGAAAACTTGAAATCTCGTTCAATTTCATTGATTTTATATTCTATCGATGCAGAATAAAGAATATAACAAGAATATAACGTTTTTACTATGTTTAAATACGCGTTTTCATATGATAATTGTCGAAAAACGTAATCGACATACGCGAATTTCGGTATATGCGAAGATAAAATCGTGAAATCTTTAATAATACTTGTGCCACAGTTAGAAAAATGTTACCAATCGATTCAGAACATTGCATTTCATAAGATCAAACATCTATTTTATATTGGAATCAAAGTTTTTAACATTCTTTCATATCGTATATACGATTTTTCGCTCATATACGCGTATCGTCGAAAAACGAAAACTTGAAATCTCGTTCAATTTCAATGATTTTATATTCTATCGATGCAGAATAAAGAATATAACAAGAATATAACGTTTTTACTATGTTTAAATACGCGTTTTCATATGATAATTGTCGAAAAACTTAATCGACATACGCGAATTTCGGTATATTCGAAGATAAAATCGTGAAATCTTTAATAATACTTGTGCCACAGTTAGAAAAATGTTACCAATCGATTCAGAACATTGCATTTCATAAGATCAAACAACTATTTTATATTGGAATCAAAGTTTTTAACATTCTTTCATATCGTATATACGATTTTTCACTCATATACGCGTATCGTCGAAAAACGAAAACTTGAAATCTCGTTCAATTTCAATGATTTTATATTCTATCGATGCAGAATAAAGAATATAACAAGAATATAACGTTTTTACTATGTTTAAATACGCGTTTTCATATGATAATTGTCGAAAAACTTAATCGACATACGCGAATTTCGGTATATGCGAAGATAAAATCGTGAAATCTTTAATAATACTTGTGCCACAGTTAGAAAAATGTTACCAATCGATTCAGAACATTGCATTTCATAAGATCAAACAACTATTTTATATTGGAATCAAAGTTTTTAACATTCTTTCATATCGTATATACGATTTTTCACTCATATACGCGTATCGTCGAAAAACGAAAACTTGAAATCTCGTTCAATTTCAATGATTTTATATTCTATCGATGCAGAATAAAGAATATAACAAGAATATAACGTTTTTACTATGTTTAAATACGCGTTTTCATATGATAATTGTCGAAAAACGTAATCGACATACGCGAATTTCGGTATATGCGAAGATAAAATCGTGAAATCTTTAATAATACTTGTGCCACAGTTAGAAAAATGTTACCAATCGATTCAGAACATTGCATTTCATAAGATCAAACATCTATTTTATATTGGAATCAAAGTTTTTAACATTCTTTCATATCGTATATACGATTTTTCGCTCATATACGCGTATCGTCGAAAAACGAAAACTTGAAATCTCGTTCAATTTCAATGATTTTATATTCTATCGATGCAGAATAAAGAATATAACAAGAATATAACGTTTTTACTATGTTTAAATACGCGTTTTCATATGATAATTGTCGAAAAACGTAATCGACATACGCGAATTTCGGTATATGCGAAGATAATATCGTGAAATCTTTAATAATACTTGTGCCACAGTTAGAAAAATGTTACCAATCGATTCAGAACATTGCATTTCATAAGATCAAACATCTATTTTATATTGGAATCAAAGTTTTTAACATTCTTTCATATCGTATATACGATTTTTCGCTCATATACGCGTATCGTCGAAAAACGAAAACTTGAAATCTCGTTCAATTTCAATGATTTTATATTCTATCGATGCAGAATAAAGAATATAACAAGAATATAACGTTTTTACTATGTTTAAATACGCGTTTTCATATGATAATTGTCGAAAAACGAAATCGACATACGCAAATTTCGGTATATGCGAAGATAAAATCGTGAAATCTTTAATAATACTTGTGCCACAGTTAGAAAAATGTTACCAATCGATTCAGAACATTGCATTTCATAAGATCAAACATCTATTTTATATTGGAATCAAAGTTTTTAACATTCTTTCATATCGTATATACGATTTTTCGCTCATATACGCGTATCGTCGAAAAACGAAAACTTGAAATCTCGTTCAATTTCAATGATTTTATATTCTATCGATGCAGAATAAAGAATAAAACAAGAATATAACGTTTTTACTATGTTTAAATACGTGTTTTCATATGATAATTGTCGAAAAACGTAATCGACATACGCGAATTTCGGTATATGCGAAGATAAAATCGTGAAATCTTTAATAATACTTGTGCCACAGTTAGAAAAATGTTACCAATCGATTCAGAACATTGCATTTCATAAGATCAAACATCTATTTTATATTGGAATCAAAGTTTTTAACATTCTTTCATATCGTATATACGATTTTTCGCTCATATACGCGTATCGTCGAAAAACGAAAACTTGAAATCTCGTTCAATTTCAATGATTTTATATTCTATCGATGCAGAATAAAGAATATAACAAGAATATAACGTTTTTACTATGTTTAAATACGCGTTTTCATATGATAATTGTCGAAAAACGAAATCGACATACGCAAATTTCGGTATATGCGAAGATAAAATCGTGAAATCTTTAATAATACTTGTGCCACAGTTAGAAAAATGTTACCAATCGATTCAGAACATTGCATTTCATAAGATCAAACATCTATTTTATATTGGAATCAAAGTTTTTAACATTCTTTCATATCGTATATACGATTTTTCGCTCATATACGCGTATCGTCGAAAAACGAAAACTTGAAATCTCGTTCAATTTCAATGATTTTATATTCTATCGATGCAGAATAAAGAATATAACAAGAATATAACGTTTTTACTATGTTTAAATACGCGTTTTCATATGATAATTGTCGAAAAACGTAATCGACATACGCGAATTTCGGTATATGCGAAGATAAAATCGTGAAATCTTTAATAATACTTGTGCCACAGTTAGAAAAATGTTACTAATCGATTCAGAACATTGCATTTCATAAGATCAAACAACTATTTTATATTGGAATCAAAGTTTTTAACATTCTTTCATATCGTATATACGATTTTTCGCTCATAAACGCGTATCGTCGAAAAACGAAAACTTGAAATCTCGTTCAATTTCAATGATTTTATATTCTATCGATGCAGAATAAAGAATATAACAAGAATATAACGTTTTTACTATGTTTAAATACGCGTTTTCATATGATAATTGTCGAAAAACGTAATCGACATACGCGAATTTCGGTATATGCGAAGATAAAATCGTGAAATCTTTAATAATACTTGTGCCACAGTTAGAAAAATGTTACCAATCGATTCAGAACATTGCATTTCATAAGATCAAACATCTATTTTATATTGGAATCAAAGTTTTTAACATTCTTTCATATCGTATATACGATTTTTCGCTCGTATACGCGTATCGTCGAAAAACGAAAACTTGAAATCTCGTTCAATTTCAATGATTTTATATTCTATCGATGCAGAATAAAGAATATAACAAGAATATAATGTTTTTACTATGTTTAAATACGCGTTTTCATATGATAATTGACGAAAAACGTAATCGACATACGCGAATTTCGGTATATGCGAAGATAAAATCGTGAAATCTTTAATAATACTTGTGCCACAGTTAGAAAAATGTTACCAATCGATTCAGAACATTGCATTTCATAAGATCAAACATCTAATTTATATTGGAATCAAAGTTTTTAACATTCTTTCATATCGTATATACGATTTTTCGCTCATATACGCGTATCGTCGAAAAACGAAAACTTGAAATCTCGTTCAATTTCAATGATTTTATATTCTATCGATGCAGAATAAAGAATATAACAAGAATATAACGTTTTTACTATGTTTAAATACGCGTTTTCATCTGATAATTGTCGAAAAACGTAATCGACATACGCGAATTTCGGTATATGCGAAGATAAAATCGTGAAATCTTTAATAATACTTGTGCCACAGTTAGAAAAATGTTACCAATCGATTCAGAACATTGCATTTCATAAGATCAAACATCTATTTTATATTGGAATCAAAGTTTTTAACATTCTTTCATATCGTATATACGATTTTTCGCTCATATACGCGTATCGTCGAAAAACGAAAACTTGAAATCTCGTTCAATTTCAATGATTTTATATTCTATCGATGCAGAATAAAGAATATAACAAGAATATAAGGTTTTTACTATGTTTAAATACGCGTTTTCATATGATAATTGTCGAAAAACGTAATCGACATACGCGAATTTCGGTATATGCGAAGATAAAATCGTGAAATCTTTAATAATACTTGTGCCACAGTTAGAAAAATGTTACCAATCGATTCAGAACATTGCATTTCATAAGATCAAACATCTATTTTATATTGGAATCAAAGTTTTTAACATTCTTTCATATCGTATATACGATTTTTCGCTCATATACGCGTATCGTCGAAAAACGAAAACTTGAAATCTCGTTCAATTTCAATGATTTTATATTCTATCGATGCAGAATAAAGAATATAACAAGAATATAACGTTTTTACTATGTTTAAATACGCGTTTTCATATGATAATTGTCGAAAAACGTAATCGACATACGCGAATTTCGGTATATGCGAAGATAAAATCGTGAAATCTTTAATAATACTTGTGCCACAGTTAGAAAAATGTTACCAATCGATTCAGAACATTGCATTTCATAAGATCAAACATCTATTTTATATTGGAATCAAAGTTTTTAACATTCTTTCATATCGTATATACGATTTTTCGCTCATATACGCGTATCGTCGAAAAACGAAAACTTGAAATCTCGTTCAATTTCAATGATTTTATATTCTATCGATGCAGAATAAAGAATATAACAAGAATATAACGTTTTTACTATGTTTAAATACGCGTTTTCATATGATAATTGTCGAAAAACGTAATCGACATACGCGAATTTCTGTATATGCGAAGATAAAATCGTGAAATCTTTAATAATACTTGTGCCACAGTTAGAAAAATGTTACCAATCGATTCAGAACATTGCATTTCATAAGATCAAACATCTATTTTATATTGGAATCAAAGTTTTTAACATTCTTTCATATCGTATATACGATTTTTCGCTCATATACGCGTATCGTCGAAAAACGAAATCTTGAAATCTTGTTCAATTTCAATGATTTTATATTCTATCGATGCAGAATAAAGAATATAACAAGAATATAACGTTTTTACTATGTTTAAATACGCGTTTTCATATGATAATTGTCGAAAAACGTAATCGGCATACGCGAATTTCGGTATATGCGAAGATAAAATCGTGAAATCTTTAATAATACTTGTGCCACAGTTAGAAAAATGGTACCAATCGATTCAGAACATTGCATTTCATAAGATCAAACATCTATTTTATATTGGAATCAAAGTTTTTAACATTCTTTCATATCGTATATACGATTTTTCGCTCATATACGCGTATCGTCGAAATACGAAAACTTGAAATCTCGTTCAATTTCAATGATTTTATATTCTATCGATGCAGAATAAAGAATATAACAAGAATATAACGTTTTTACTATGTTTAAATACGCGTTTTCATATGATAATTGTCGAAAAACCTAATCGACATACGCGAATTTCGGTATATGCGAAGATAAATTCGTGAAATCTTTAATAATACTTGTGCCACAGTTAGAAAAATGCTACCAATCGATTCAGAACATTGCATTTCATAAGATCAAACATCTATTTTATATTGGAATCAAAGTTTTTAACATTCTTTCATATCGTATATACGATTTTTCGCTCATATACGCGTATCGTCGAAAAGCGAAGACTTGAAATCTCGTTCAATTTCAATGATTTTATATTCTATCGATGCAGAATAAAGAATATAACAAGAATATAACGTTTTTACTATGTTTAAATACGCGTTTTCATATGAGAATTGTCGAAAAAAGTAATCGACATACGCGAATTTCGGTATATGCGAAGATAAAATCGTGAAATCTTTAATAATACTTGTGCCACAGTTAGAAAAATGTTACCAATCGATTCAGAACATTGCATTTCATAAGATCAAACATCTATTTTATATTGGAATCAAAGTTTTTAACATTCTTTCATATCGTATATACGATTTTTCGCTCATATACGCGTATCGTCGAAAAACGAAAACTTGAAATCTCGTTCAATTTCAATGATTTTATATTATATCGATGCAGAATAAAGAATATAACAAGATTATAACGTTTTTACTATGTTTAAATACGCGTTTTCATATGATAATTGTCGAAATCGTAATCAACATACGCGAATTTCGGTATATGCGAAGATAAAATCGTGAAATCTTTAATAATACTTGTGCCACAGTTAGAAAAATGTTACCAATCGATTCAGAACATTGCATTTCATAAGATCAAACATCTATTTTATATTGGAATCAAAGTTTTTAACATTCTTTCATATCGTATATACGATTTATCGCTCATATACGCGTATCGTCGAAAAACGAAAACTTGAAATCTCGTTCAATTTCAATGATTTTATATTCTATCGATGCAGAATAAAGAATATAACAAGAATATAACGTTTTTACTATGTTTAAATACGCGTTTTCATATGATAATTGTCGAAAAACGTAATCGACATACGCGAATTTCGGTATATGCGAAGTTAAAATCGTGAAATCTTTAATAATACTTGTGCCACAGTTAGAAAAATGTTACCAATCGATTCAGAACATTGCATTTCATAAGATCAAACATCTATTTTATATTGGAATCAAAGTTTTTAACATTCTTTCATATCGTATATACGATTTTTCGCTCATATACGCGTATCGTCGAAAAACGAAAACTTGAAATCTCGTTCAATTTCAATGATTTTATATTCTATCGATGCAGAATAAAGAATATAACAAGAATATAACGTTTTTACTATGTTTAAATACGCGTTTTCATATGATAATTGTCGAAAAACGTAATCGACATACGCGAATTTCGGTATATGCGAAGATAAAATCGAGAAATCTTTAATAATACTTGTGCCACAGTTAGAAAAATGTTACCAATCGATTCAGAACATTGCATTTCATAAGATCAATCATCTATTTTATATTGGAATCAAAGTTTTTAACATTGTTTCATATCGTATATACGATTTTTCGCTCATATACGCGTATCGTCGAAAAACGAAAACTTGAAATCTCGTTCAATTTCAATTATTTTATATTCTATCGATGCAGAATAAAGAATATAACAAGAATATAAAGTTTTTACTATGTTTAAATACGCGTTTTCATATGATAAATGTAGAAAAACGTAATCGACATACGCGAATTTCGGTATATGCGAAGATAAAATCGTGAAATCTTTAATAATACTTGTGCCACAGTTAGAAAAATGTTACCAATCGATTCAGAACATTGCATTTCATAAGATCAAACATCTATTTTATATTGGAATCAAAGTTTTTAACATTCTTTCATATCGTATATACGATTTTTCGCTCATATACGCGTATCGTCGAAAAACGAAAACTTGAAATCTCGTTCAATTTCAATGATTTTATATTCTATCGATGCAGAATAAAGAATATAACAAGAATATAACGTTTTTACTATGTTTAAATACGCGTTTTCATATGATAATTGTCGAAAAACGTAATCGACATACGCGAATTTCGGTATATGCGAAGATAAAATCGAGAAATCTTTAATAATACTTGTGCCACAGTTAGAAAAATGTTACCAATCGATTCAGAACATTGCATTTCATAAGATCAAACATCTATTTTATATTGGAATCAAAGTTTTTAACATTCTTTCATATCGTATATACGATTTTTCGCTCATATACGCGTATCGTCGAAAAACGAAAACTTGAAATCTCGTTCAATTTCAATTATTTTATATTCTATCGATGCAGAATAAAGAATATAACAAGAATATAACGTTTTTACTATGTTTAAATACGCGTTTTCATATGATAATTGTCGAAAAACGTAATCGACATACGCGAATTTCGGTATATGCGAAGATAAAATCGTGAAATCTTTAATAATACTTGTGCCACAGTTAGAAAAATGTTACCAATCGATTCAGAACATTGCATTTCATAAGATCAAACATCTATTTTATATTGGAATCAAAGTTTTTAACATTCTTTCATATCGTATATACGATTTTTCGCTCGTATACGCGTATCGTCGAAAAACGAAAACTTGAAATCTCGTTCAATTTCAATGATTTTATATTCTATCGATGCAGAATAAAGAATATAACAAGAATATAATGTTTTTACTATGTTTAAATACGCGTTTTCATATGATAATTGACGAAAAACGTAATCGACATACGCGAATTTCGGTATATGCGAAGATAAAATCGTGAAATCTTTAATAATACTTGTGCCACAGTTAGAAAAATGTTACCAATCGATTCAGAACATTGCATTTCATAAGATCAAACATCTATTTTATATTGGAATCAAAGTTTTTAACATTCTTTCATATCGTATAAACGATTTTTCGCTCATATACGCGTATCGTCGAAAAACGAAAACTTGAAATCTCGTTCAATTTCAATGATTTTATATTCTATCGATGCAGAATAAAGAATATAACAAGAATATAACGTTTTTACTATGTTTAAATACGCGTTTTCATATGATAATTGTCGAAAAACGTAATCGACATACGCGAATTTCGGTATATGCGAAGATAAAATCGTGAAATCTTTAATAATACTTGTGCCACAGTTAGAAAAATGTTACCAATCGATTCAGAACATTGCATTTCATAAGATCAAACATCTATTTTATATTGGAATCAAAGTTTTTAACATTCTTTCATATCGTATATACGATTTATCGCTCATATACGCGTATCGTCGAAAAACGAAAACTTGAAATCTCGTTCAATTTCAATGATTTTATATTCTATCGATGCAGAATAAAGAATATAACAAGAATATAACGTTTTTACTATGTTTAAATACGCGTTTTCATATGATAATTGTCGAAAAACGTAATCGACATACGCGAATTTCGGTATATGCGAAGATAAAATCGTGAAATCTTTAATAATACTTGTGCCACAGTTAGAAAAATGTTACCAATCGATTCAGAACATTGCATTTCATAAGATCAAACATCTATTTTATATTGGAATCAAAGTTTTTAACATTCTTTCATATCGTATATACGATTTTTCGCTCATATACGCGTATCGTCGAAAAACGAAAACTTGAAATCTCGTTCAATTTCAATGATTTTATATTCTATCGATGCAGAATAAAGAATATAACAAGAATATAACGTTTTTACTATGTTTAAATACGCGTTTTCATATGATAATTGTCGAAAAACGTAATCGACATACGCGAATTTCGGTATATGCGAAGATAAAATCGTGAAATCTTTAATAATACTTGTGCCACAGTTAGAAAAATGTTACCAATCGATTCAGAACATTGCATTTCATAAGATCAAACATCTATTTTATATTGGAATCAAAGTTTTTAACATTCTTTCATATCGTATATACGATTTTTCGCTCATATACGCGTATCGTCGAAAAACGAAAACTTGAAATCTCGTTCAATTTCAATGATTTTATATTCTATCGATGCAGAATAAAGAATATAACAAGAATATAACGTTTTTACTATGTTTAAATACGCGTTTTCATATGATAATTGTCGAAAAACGTAATCGACATACGCGAATTTCGGTATATGCGAAGATAAAATCGAGAAATCTTTAATAATACTTGTGCCACAGTTAGAAAAATGTTACCAATCGATTCAGAACATTGCATTTCATAAGATCAATCATCTATTTTATATTGGAATCAAAGTTTTTAACATTGTTTCATATCGTATATACGATTTTTCGCTCATATACGCGTATCGTCGAAAAACGAAAACTTGAAATCTCGTTCAATTTCAATTATTTTATATTCTATCGATGCAGAATAAAGAATATAACAAGAATATAAAGTTTTTACTATGTTTAAATACGCGTTTTCATATGATAAATGTAGAAAAACGTAATCGACATACGCGAATTTCGGTATATGCGAAGATAAAATCGTGAAATCTTTAATAATACTTGTGCCACAGTTAGAAAAATGTTACCAATCGATTCAGAACATTGCATTTCATAAGATCAAACATCTATTTTATATTGGAATCAAAGTTTTTAACATTCTTTCATATCGTATATACGATTTTTCGCTCGTATACGCGTATCGTCGAAAAACGAAAACTTGAAATCTCGTTCAATTTCAATGATTTTATATTCTATCGATGCAGAATAAAGAATATAACAAGAATATAATGTTTTTACTATGTTTAAATACGCGTTTTCATATGATAATTGACGAAAAACGTAATCGACATACGCGAATTTCGGTATATGCGAAGATAAAATCGTGAAATCTTTAATAATACTTGTGCCACAGTTAGAAAAATGTTACCAATCGATTCAGAACATTGCATTTCATAAGATCAAACATCTATTTTATATTGGAATCAAAGTTTTTAACATTCTTTCATATCGTATAAACGATTTTTCGCTCATATACGCGTATCGTCGAAAAACGAAAACTTGAAATCTCGTTCAATTTCAATGATTTTATATTCTATCGATGCAGAATAAAGAATATAACAAGAATATAACGTTTTTACTATGTTTAAATACGCGTTTTCATATGATAATTGTCGAAAAACGTAATCGACATACGCGAATTTCGGTATATGCGAAGATAAAATCGTGAAATCTTTAATAATACTTGTGCCACAGTTAGAAAAATGTTACCAATCGATTCAGAACATTGCATTTCATAAGATCAAACATCTATTTTATATTGGAATCAAAGTTTTTAACATTCTTTCATATCGTATATACGATTTTTCGCTCATATACGCGTATCGTCGAAAAACGAAAACTTGAAATCTCGTTCAATTTCAATGATTTTATATTCTATCGATGCAGAATAAAGAATATAACAAGAATATAACGTTTTTACTATGTTTAAATACGCGTTTTCATATGATAATTGTCGAAAAACGTAATCGACATACGCGAATTTCGGTATATGCGAAGATAAAATCGAGAAATCTTTAATAATACTTGTGCCACAGTTAGAAAAATGTTACCAATCGATTCAGAACATTGCATTTCATAAGATCAATCATCTATTTTATATTGGAATCAAAGTTTTTAACATTGTTTCATATCGTATATACGATTTTTCGCTCATATACGCGTATCGTCGAAAAACGAAAACTTGAAATCTCGTTCAATTTCAATGATTTTATATTCTATCGATGCAGAATAAAGAATATAACAAGAATATAAAGTTTTTACTATGTTTAAATACGCGTTTTCATATGATAATTGTCGAAAAACGTAATCGACATACGCGAATTTCGGTATATGCGAAGATAAAATCGTGAAATCTTTAATAATACTTGTGCCACAGTTAGAAAAATGTTACCAATCGATTCAGAACATTGCATTTCATAAGATCAAACATCTATTTTATATTGGAATCAAAGTTTTTAACATTCTTTCATATCGTATATACGATTTTTCGCTCATATACGCGTATCGTCGAAAAACGAAAACTTGAAATCTCGTTCAATTTCAATGATTTTATATTCTATCGATGCAGAATAAAGAATATAACAAGAATATAACGTTTTTACTATGTTTAAATACGCGTTTTCATATGATAATTGTCGAAAAACGTAATCGACATACGCGAATTTCGGTATATGCGAAGATAAAATCGTGAAATCTTTAATAATACTTGTGCCACAGTTAGAAAAATGTTACCAATCGATTCAGAACATTGCATTTCATAAGATCAAACATCTATTTTATATTGGAATCAAAGTTTTTAACATTCTTTCATATCGTATATACGATTTTTCGCTCATATACGCGTATCGTCGAAAAACGAAAACTTGAAATCTCGTTCAATTTCAATGATTTTATATTCTATCGATGCAGAATAAAGAATATAACAAGAATATAACGTTTTTACTATGTTTAAATACGCGTTTTCATATGATAATTGTCGAAAAACGTAATCGACATACGCGAATTTCGGTATATGCGAAGATAAAATCGAGAAATCTTTAATAATACTTGTGCCACAGTTAGAAAAATGTTACCAATCGATTCAGAACATTGCATTTCATAAGATCAATCATCTATTTTATATTGGAATCAAAGTTTTTAACATTGTTTCATATCGTATATACGATTTTTCGCTCATATACGCGTATCGTCGAAAAACGAAAAGTTGAAATCTCGTTCAATTTCAATTATTTTATATTCTATCGATGCAGAATAAAGAATATAACAAGAATATAAAGTTTTTACTATGTTTAAATACGCGTTTTCATATGATAAATGTAGAAAAACGTAATCGACATACGCGAATTTCGGTATATGCGAAGATAAAATCGTGAAATCTTTAATAATACTTGTGCCACAGTTAGAAAAATGTTACCAATCGATTCAGAACATTGCATTTCATAAGATCAAACATCTATTTTATATTGGAATCAAAGTTTTTAACATTCTTTCATATCGTATATACGATTTTTCGCTCATATACGCGTATCGTCGAAAAACGAAAACTTGAAATCTCGTTCAATTTCAATGATTTTATATTCTATCGATGCAGAATAAAGAATATAACAAGAATATAACGTTTTTACTATGTTTAAATACGCGTTTTCATATGATAATTGTCGAAAAACGTAATCGACATACGCGAATTTCGGTATATGCGAAGATAAAATCGAGAAATCTTTAATAATACTTGTGCCACAGTTAGAAAAATGTTACCAATCGATTCAGAACATTGCATTTCATAAGATCAAACATCTATTTTATATTGGAATCAAAGTTTTTAACATTCTTTCATATCGTATATACGATTTTTCGCTCATATACGCGTATCGTCGAAAAACGAAAACTTGAAATCTCGTTCAATTTCAATTATTTTATATTCTATCGATGCAGAATAAAGAATATAACAAGAATATAACGTTTTTACTATGTTTAAATACGCGTTTTCATATGATAATTGTCGAAAAACGTAATCGACATACGCGAATTTCGGTATATGCGAAGATAAAATCGTGAAATCTTTAATAATACTTGTGCCACAGTTAGAAAAATGTTACCAATCGATTCAGAACTTTGCATTTCATAAGATCAAACATCTATTTTATATTGGAATCAAAGTTTTTAACATTCTTTCATATCGTATATACGATTTTTCGCTCGTATACGCGTATCGTCGAAAAACGAAAACTTGAAATCTCGTTCAATTTCAATGATTTTATATTCTATCGATGCAGAATAAAGAATATAACAAGAATATAACGTTTTTACTATGTTTAAATACGCGTTTTCATATGATAATTGTCGAAAAACGTAATCGACATACGCGAATTTCGGTATATGCGAAGATAAAATCGAGAAATCTTTAATAATACTTGTGCCACAGTTAGAAAAATGTTACCAATCGATTCAGAACATTGCATTTCATAAGATCAAACATCTATTTTATATTGGAATCAAAGTTTTTAACATTCTTTCATATCGTATATACGATTTTTCGCTCATATACGCGTATCGTCGAAAAACGAAAACTTGAAATCTCGTTCAATTTCAATGATTTTATATTCTATCGATGCAGAATAAAGAATATAACAAGAATATAACGTTTTTACTATGTTTAAATACGCGTTTTCATATGATAATTGTCGAAAAACGTAATCGACATACGCGAATTTCGGTATATGCGAAGATAAAATCGTGAAATCTTTAATAATACTTGTGCCACAGTTAGAAAAATGTTACCAATCGATTCAGAACATTGCATTTCATAAGATCAAACATCTATTTTATATTGGAATCAAAGTTTTTAACATTCTTTCATATCGTATATACGATTTTTCGCTCATATACGCGTATCGTCGAAAAACGAAAACTTGAAATCTCGTTCAATTTCAATGATTTTATATTCTATCGATGCAGAATAAAGAATATAACAAGAATATAACGTTTTTACTATGTTTAAATACGCGTTTTCATATGATAATTGTCGAAAAACGTAATCGACATACGCGAATTTCGGTATATGCGAAGATAAAATCGAGAAATCTTTAATAATACTTGTGCCACAGTTAGAAAAATGTTACCAATCGATTCAGAACATTGCATTTCATAAGATCAATCATCTATTTTATATTGGAATCAAAGTTTTTAACATTGTTTCATATCGTATATACGATTTTTCGCTCATATACGCGTATCGTCGAAAAACGAAAACTTGAAATCTCGTTCAATTTCAATTATTTTATATTCTATCGATGCAGAATAAAGAATATAACAAGAATATAAAGTTTTTACTATGTTTAAATACGCGTTTTCATATGATAAATGTAGAAAAACGTAATCGACATACGCGAATTTCGGTATATGCGAAGATAAAATCGTGAAATCTTTAATAATACTTGTGCCACAGTTAGAAAAATGTTACCAATCGATTCAGAACATTGCATTTCATAAGATCAAACATCTATTTTATATTGGAATCAAAGTTTTTAACATTCTTTCATATCGTATATACGATTTTTCGCTCATATACGCGTATCGTCGAAAAACGAAAACTTGAAATCTCGTTCAATTTCAATGATTTTATATTCTATCGATGCAGAATAAAGAATATAACAAGAATATAACGTTTTTACTATGTTTAAATACGCGTTTTCATATGATAATTGTCGAAAAACGTAATCGACATACGCGAATTTCGGTATATGCGAAGATAAAATCGAGAAATCTTTAATAATACTTGTGCCACAGTTAGAAAAATGTTACCAATCGATTCAGAACATTGCATTTCATAAGATCAAACATCTATTTTATATTGGAATCAAAGTTTTTAACATTCTTTCATATCGTATATACGATTTTTCGCTCATATACGCGTATCGTCGAAAAACGAAAACTTGAAATCTCGTTCAATTTCAATTATTTTATATTCTATCGATGCAGAATAAAGAATATAACAAGAATATAACGTTTTTACTATGTTTAAATACGCGTTTTCATATGATAATTGTCGAAAAACGTAATCGACATACGCGAATTTCGGTATATGCGAAGATAAAATCGTGAAATCTTTAATAATACTTGTGCCACAGTTAGAAAAATGTTACCAATCGATTCAGAACATTGCATTTCATAAGATCAAACATCTATTTTATATTGGAATCAAAGTTTTTAACATTCTTTCATATCGTATATACGATTTTTCGCTCGTATACGCGTATCGTCGAAAAACGAAAACTTGAAATCTCGTTCAATTTCAATGATTTTATATTCTATCGATGCAGAATAAAGAATATAACAAGAATATAATGTTTTTACTATGTTTAAATACGCGTTTTCATATGATAATTGACGAAAAACCTAATCGACATACGCGAATTTCGGTATATGCGAAGATAAAATCGTGAAATCTTTAATAATACTTGTGCCACAGTTAGAAAAATGTTACCAATCGATTCAGAACATTGCATTTCATAAGATCAAACATCTATTTTATATTGGAATCAAAGTTTTTAACATTCTTTCATATCGTATAAACGATTTTTCGCTCATATACGCGTATCGTCGAAAAACGAAAACTTGAAATCTCGTTCAATTTCAATGATTTTATATTCTATCGATGCAGAATAAAGAATATAACAAGAATATAACGTTTTTACTATGTTTAAATACGCGTTTTCATATGATAATTGTCGAAAAACGTAATCGACATACGCGAATTTCGGTATATGCGAAGATAAAATCGTGAAATCTTTAATAATACTTGTGCCACAGTTAGAAAAATGTTACCAATCGATTCAGAACATTGCATTTCATAAGATCAAACATCTATTTTATATTGGAATCAAAGTTTTTAACATTCTTTCATATCGTATATACGATTTTTCGCTCATATACGCGTATCGTCGAAAAACGAAAACTTGAAATCTCGTTCAATTTCAATGATTTTATATTCTATCGATGCAGAATAAAGAATATAACAAGAATATAACGTTTTTACTATGTTTAAATACGCGTTTTCATATGATAATTGTCGAAAAACGTAATCGACATACGCGAATTTCGGTATATGCGAAGATAAAATCGTGAAATCTTTAATAATACTTGTGCCACAGTTAGAAAAATGTTACCAATCGATTCAGAACATTGCATTTCATAAGATCAAACATCTATTTTATATTGGAATCAAAGTTTTTAACATTCTTTCATATCGTATATACGATTTTTCGCTCATATACGCGTATCGTCGAAAAACGAAAACTTGAAATCTCGTTCAATTTCAATGATTTTATATTCTATCGATGCAGAATAAAGAATATAACAAGAATATAACGTTTTTACTATGTTTAAATACGCGTTTTCATATGATAATTGTCGAAAAACGTAATCGACATACGCGAATTTCGGTATATGCGAAGATAAAATCGTGAAATCTTTAATAATACTTGAGTCACAGTTAGAAAAATGTTACCAATCGAATCAGAACATTGCATTTCATAAGATCAAACATCTATTTTATATTCGAATCAAAGTTTTTAACATTCTTTCATATCGTATATACGATTTTTCGCTCATATACGCGTATCGTCGAAAAACGAAAACTTGAAATCTCGTTCAATTTCAATGATTTTATATTCTATCGATGCAGAATAAAGAATATAACAAGAATATAACGTTTTTACTATGTTTAAATACGCGTTTTCATATGATAATTGTCGAAAAACGTAATCGACATACGCGAATTTCGGTATATGCGAAGATAAAATCGAGAAATCTTTAATAATACTTGTGCCACAGTTAGAAAAATGTTACCAATCGATTCAGAACATTGCATTTCATAAGATCAAACATCTATTTTATATTGGAATCAAAGTTTTTAACATTCTTTCATATCGTATATACGATTTTTCGCTCATATACGCGTATCGTCGAAAAACGAAAACTTGAAATCTCGTTCAATTTCAATTATTTTATATTCTATCGATGCAGAATAAAGAATATAACAAGAATATAACGTTTTTACTATGTTTAAATACGCGTTTTCATATGATAATTGTCGAAAAACGTAATCGACATACGCGAATTTCGGTATATGCGAAGATAAAATCGTGAAATCTTTAATAATACTTGTGCCACAGTTAGAAAAATGTTACCAATCGATTCAGAACATTGCATTTCATAAGATCAAACATCTATTTTATATTGGAATCAAAGTTTTTAACATTCTTTCATATCGTATATACGATTTATCGCTCATATACGCGTATCGTCGAAAAACGAAAACTTGAAATCTCGTTCAATTTCAATGATTTTATATTCTATCGATGCAGAATAAAGAATATAACAAGAATATAACGTTTTTACTATGTTTAAATACGCGTTTTCATATGATAATTGTCGAAAAACGTAATCGACATACGCGAATTTCGGTATAAGCGAAGATAAAATCGTGAAATCTTTAATAATACTTGTGCCACAGTTAGAAAAATGTTACCAATCGATTCAGAACATTGCATTTCATAAGATCAAACATCTATTTTATATTGGAATCAAAGTTTTTAACATTCTTTCATATCGTATATACGATTTTTCGCTCATATACGCGTATCGTCGAAAAACGAAAACTTGAAATCTCGTTCAATTTCAATGATTTTATATTCTATCGATGCAGAATAAAGAATATAACAAGAATATAACGTTTTTACTATGTTTAAATACGCGTTTTCATATGATAATTGTCGAAAAACGTAATCGACATACGCGAATTTCGGTATATGCGAAGATAAAATCGAGAAATCTTTAATAATACTTGTGCCACAGTTAGAAAAATGTTACCAATCGATTCAGAACATTGCATTTCATAAGATCAAACATCTATTTTATATTGGAATCAAAGTTTTTAACATTCTTTCATATCGTATATACGATTTTTCGCTCATATACGCGTATCGTCGAAAAACGAAAACTTGAAATCTCGTTCAATTTCAATTATTTTATATTCTATCGATGCAGAATAAAGAATATAACAAGAATATAACGTTTTTACTATGTTTAAATACGCGTTTTCATATGATAATTGTCGAAAAACGTAATCGACATACGCGAATTTCGGTATATGCGAAGATAAAATCGTGAAATCTTTAATAATACTTGTGCCACAGTTAGAAAAATGTTACCAATCGATTCAGAACATTGCATTTCATAAGATCAAACATCTATTTTATATTGGAATCAAAGTTTTTAACATTCTTTCATATCGTATATACGATTTTTCGCTCGTATACGCGTATCGTCGAAAAACGAAAACTTGAAATCTCGTTCAATTTCAATGATTTTATATTCTATCGATGCAGAATAAAGAATATAACAAGAATATAATGTTTTTACTATGTTTAAATACGCGTTTTCATATGATAATTGACGAAAAACGTAATCGACATACGCGAATTTCGGTATATGCGAAGATAAAATCGTGAAATCTTTAATAATACTTGTGCCACAGTTAGAAAAATGTTACCAATCGATTCAGAACATTGCATTTCATAAGATCAAACATCTATTTTATATTGGAATCAAAGTTTTTAACATTCTTTCATATCGTATATACGATTTATCGCTCATATACGCGTATCGTCGAAAAACGAAAACTTGAAATCTCGTTCAATTTCAATGATTTTATATTCTATCGATGCAGAATAAAGAATATAACAAGAATATAACGTTTTTACTATGTTTAAATACGCGTTTTCATATGATAATTGTCGAAAAACGTAATCGACATACGCGAATTTCGGTATAAGCGAAGATAAAATCGTGAAATCTTTAATAATACTTGTGCCACAGTTAGAAAAATGTTACCAATCGATTCAGAACATTGCATTTCATAAGATCAAACATCTATTTTATATTGGAATCAAAGTTTTTAACATTCTTTCATATCGTATATACGATTTTTCGCTCATATACGCGTATCGTCGAAAAACGAAAACTTGAAATCTCGTTCAATTTCAATGATTTTATATTCTATCGATGCAGAATAAAGAATATAACAAGAATATAACGTTTTTACTATGTTTAAATACGCGTTTTCATATGATAATTGTCGAAAAACGTAATCGACATACGCGAATTTCGGTATATGCGAAGATAAAATCGTGAAATCTTTAATAATACTTGTGCCACAGTTAGAAAAATGTTACCAATCGATTCAGAACATTGCATTTCATAAGATCAAACATCTATTTTATATTGGAATCAAAGTTTTTAACATTCTTTCATATCGTATATACGATTTTTCGCTCATATACGCGTATCGTCGAAAAACGAAAACTTGAAATCTCGTTCAATTTCAATGATTTTATATTCTATCGATGCAGAATAAAGAATATAACAAGAATATAACGTTTTTACTATGTTTAAATACGCGTTTTCATATGATAATTGTCGAAAAACGTAATCGACATACGCGAATTTCGGTATATGCGAAGATAAAATCGAGAAATCTTTAATAATACTTGTGCCACAGTTAGAAAAATGTTACCAATCGATTCAGAACATTGCATTTCATAAGATCAATCATCTATTTTATATTGGAATCAAAGTTTTTAACATTCTTTCATATCGTATATACGATTTTTCGCTCATATACGCGTATCGTCGAAAAACGAAAACTTGAAATCTCGTTCAATTTCAATTATTTTATATTCTATCGATGCAGAATAAAGAATATAACAAGAATATAACGTTTTTACTATGTTTAAATACGCGTTTTCATATGATAAATGTAGAAAAACGTAATCGACATACGCGAATTTCGGTATATGCGAAGATAAAATCGTGAAATCTTTAATAATACTTGTGCCACAGTTAGAAAAATGTTACCAATCGATTCAGAACATTGCATTTCATAAGATCAAACATCTATTTTATATTGGAATCAAAGTTTTTAACATTCTTTCATATCGTATATACAATTTTTCGCTCATATACGCGTATCGTCGAAAAACGAAAACTTGAAATCTCGTTCAATTTCAATGATTTTATATTCTATCGATGCAGAATAAAGAATATAACAAGAATATAACGTTTTTACTATGTTTAAATACGCGTTTTCATATGATAATTGTCGAAAAACGTAATCGACATACGCGAATTTCGGTATATGCGAAGATAAAATCGAGAAATCTTTAATAATACTTGTGCCACAGTTAGAAAAATGTTACCAATCGATTCAGAACATTGCATTTCATAAGATCAAACATCTATTTTATATTGGAATCAAAGTTTTTAACATTCTTTCATATCGTATATACGATTTTTCGCTCATATACGCGTATCGTCGAAAAACGAAAACTTGAAATCTCGTTCAATTTCAATTATTTTATATTCTATCGATGCAGAATAAAGAATATAACAAGAATATAACGTTTTTACTATGTTTAAATACGCGTTTTCATATGATAATTGTCGAAAAACGTAATCGACATACGCGAATTTCGGTATATGCGAAGATAAAATCGTGAAATCTTTAATAATACTTGTGCCACAGTTAGAAAAATGTTACCAATCGATTCAGAACATTGCATTTCATAAGATCAAACATCTATTTTATATTGGAATCAAAGTTTTTAACATTCTTTCATATCGTATATACGATTTTTCGCTCGTATACGCGTATCGTCGAAAAACGAAAACTTGAAATCTCGTTCAATTTCAATGATTTTATATTCTATCGATGCAGAATAAAGAATATAACAAGAATATAATGTTTTTACTATGTTTAAATACGCGTTTTCATATGATAATTGACGAAAAACGTAATCGACATACGCGAATTTCGGTATATGCGAAGATAAAATCGTGAAATCTTTAATAATACTTGTGCCACAGTTAGAAAAATGTTACCAATCGATTCAGAACATTGCATTTCATAAGATCAAACATCTATTTTATATTGGAATCAAAGTTTTTAACATTCTTTCATATCGTATATACAATTTTTCGCTCATATACGCGTATCGTCGAAAAACGAAAACTTGAAATCTCGTTCAATTTCAATGATTTTATATTCTATCGATGCAGAATAAAGAATATAACAAGAATATAACGTTTTTACTATGTTTAAATACGCGTTTTCATATGATAATTGTCGAAAAACTTAATCGACATACGCGAATTTCGGTATATGCGAAGATAAAATCGTGAAATCTTTAATAATACTTGTGCCACAGTTAGAAAAATGTTACCAATCGACTCAGAACATTGCATTTCATAAGATCAAACATCTATTTTATATTGGAATCAATGTTTTTAACATTCTTTCATATCGTATATGCGATTTTTCGCTCATATACGCGTATCGTCGAAAAACGAAAACTTGAAATCTCGTTCAATTTCAATGATTTTATATTCTATCGATGCAGAATAAAGAATATAACAAGAATATAACGTTTTTACTATGTTTAAATACGCGTTTTCATATGATAATTGTCGAAAAACGTAATCGACATACGCGAATTTCGGTATATGCGAAGATAAAATCCCGAAATCTTTAATAATACTTGAGCCACAGTTAGAAAAATGTTACCAATCGAATCAGAACATTGCATTTCATAAGATCAAACATCTATTTTATATTCGAATCAAAGTTTTTAACATTCTTTCATATCGTATATACGATTTTTCGCTCATATACGCGTATCGTCGAAAAACGAAAACTTGAAATCTCGTTCAATTTCAATGATTTTATATTCTATCGATGCAGAATAAAGAATATAACAAGAATATAACGTTTTTACTATGTTTAAATACGCGTTTTCATATGATAATTGTCGAAAAACGTAATCGACATACGCGAATTTCGGTATATGCGAAGATAAAGTCGTGAAATCTTTAATAATACTTGTGCCACAGTTAGAAAAATGTTACCAATCGATTCAGAACATTGCATTTCATAAGATCAAACATCTATTTTATATTGGAATCAAAGTTTTTAACATTCTTTCATATCGTATATACGATTTTTCGCTCATATACGCGTATCGTCGAAAAACGAAAACTTGAAATCTCGTTCAATTTCAATGATTTTATATTCTATCGATGCATAATGAAGAATATAACAAGAATATAACGTTTTTACTATGTTTAAATACGCGTTTTCATATGATAATTGTCGAAAAACGTAATCGACATATGCGAATTTCGGTATATTCGAAGATAAAATCGTTAAATCTTTAATAATACTAGTGCCACAGTTAGAAAAATGTTACCAATCGAATCAGAACATTGTATTTCATAAGATCAAACATCTATTTTATATTGGAATCAAAGTTTTTAACATTCTTTCATATCGTATATACGATTTTTCGCTCATATACGCGTATCGTCGAAAAACCAAAACTTGAAATCTCGTTCAATTTCAATGATTTTATATTCTATCGATGCAGAATAAAGAATATAACAAGAATATAACGTTTTTACTATGTTTAAATACGCGTTTTCATATGATAATTGTCGAAAAACGTAATCGACATACGCGAATTTCGGTATATGCGAAGATAAAATCGTGAAATCTTTAATAATACTTGTGCCACAGTTAGAAAAATGTTACCAATCGATTCAGAACATTGCATTTCATAAGATCAAACATTTATTTTATATTGGAATCAAAGTTTTTAACATTCTTTCATATCGTATATACGATTTTTCGCTCATATACGCGTATCGTCGAAAAACGAAAACTTGAAATCTCGTTCAATTTCAATGATTTTATATTCTATCGATGCAGAATAAAGAATATAACAAGAATATAACGTTTTTACTATGTTTAAATACGCGTTTTCATATGATAATTGTCGAAAAACGTAATCGACATACGCGAATTTCGGTATATGCGAAGATAAAATCGTGAAATCTTTAATAATACTTGTGCCACAGTTAGAAAAATGTTACCAATCGATTCAGAACATTGCATTTCATAAAATCAAACATCTATTTTATATTGGAATCAAAGTTTTTAACATTCTTTCATATCGTATATACGATTTTTCGCTCATATACGCGTATCGTCGAAAAACGAAAACTTGAAATCTCGTTCAATTTCAATGATTTTATATTCTATCGATGCAGAATAAAGAATATAACAAGAATATAACGTTTTTACTATGTTTAAATACGCGTTTTCATATGATAATTGTCGAAAAACGTAATCGACATACGCGAATTTCGGTATATGCGAAGATAAAATCGTGAAATCTTTAATAATACTTGTGCCACAGTTAGAAAAATGTTACCAATCGATTCAGAACATTGCATTTCATAAGATCAAACATCTATTTTATATTGGAATCAAAGTTTTTAACATTCTTTCATATCGTATATACGATTTTTCGCTCATATACGCGTATCGTCGAAAAACGAAAACTTGAAATCTCGTTCAATTTCAATGATTTTATATTCTATCGATGCAGAATAAAGAATATAACAAGAATATAACGTTTTTACTATGTTTAAATACGCGTTTTCATATGATAATTGTCGAAAAACGTAATCGACATACGCGAATTTCGGTATATGCGAAGATAAAATCGTGAAATCTTTAATAATACTTGTGCCACAGTTAGAAAAATGTTACCAATCGATTCAGAACATTGCATTTCATAAGATCAAACATCTATTTTATATTGGAATCAAAGTTTTTAACATTCTTTCATATCGTATATACGATTTTTCGCTCATATACGCGTATCGTCGAAAAACGAAAACTTGAAATCTCGTTCAATTTCTATGATTTTATATTCTATCGATGCAGAAAAAAGAATATAACAAGAATATAACGTTTTTACTATGTTTAAATACGCGTTTTCATATGATAATTGTCGAAAAACGTAATCGACATACGCGAATTTCGGTATATGCGAAGATAAAATCATGAAATCTTTAATAATACTTGTGCCACAGTTAGAAAAATGTTACCAATCGATTCAGAACATTGCATTTCATAAGATCAAACATCTATTTTATATTGGAATCAAAGTTTTTAACATTCTTTCATATCGTATATACGATTGTTCGCTCATATACGCGTATCGTCGAAAAACGAAAACTTGAAATCTCGGTCAATTTCAATGATTTTATATTCTATCGATGCAGAATAAAGAATATAACAAGAATATAACGTTTTTACTATGTTTAAATACGCGTTTAAATATGATAATTGTCGAAAAACGTAATCGACATACGCGAATTTCGGTATATGCGAAGATAAAATCGTGAAATCTTTAATAATACTTGTGCCACAGTTAGAAAAATGTTACCAATCGATTCAGAACATTGCATTTCATAAGATCATAAATTTATTTTATATTGGAATCAAAGTTTTTAACATTCTTTCATATCGTATATACGATTTTTCGCTCATATACGCGTATCGTCGAAAAACGAAAACTTGAAATCTCGTTCAATTTCAATAATTTTACATTCTATCGATGCAGAATAAAGAATATAACAAGAAAATAAAGTTTTTACTATGTTTAAATACGCGTTTTCATATGATAATTGTCGAAAAACGTAATCGACATACGCGAATTTCGGTATATGCGAAGATAAAATCGTGAAATCTTTAATAATACTTGTGCCACAGTTAGAAAAATGTTACCAATCGATTCAGAACATTGCATTTCATAAGATCAAACATCTATTTTATATTGGAATCAAAGTTTTTAACATTCTTTCATATCGTATATACGATTTTTCGCTCATATACGCGTATCGTCGAAAAACGAAAACTTGAAATCTCGTTCAATTTCAATGATTTTATATTCTATCGATGCAGAATAAAGAATATAACAAGAACATAACGTTTTTACTATGTTTAAATACGCGTTTTCATATGATAATTGTCGAAAAACGTAATCGACATACGCGAATTTCGGTATATGCGAAGATAAAATCGTGAAATCTTTAATAATACTTGTGCCACAGTTAGAAAAATGTTACCAATCGATTCAGAACATTGCATTTCATAAGATCAAACATCTATTTTATATTGGAATCAAAGTTTTTAACATTCTTTCATATCGTATATACGATTTTTCGCTCATATACGCGTATCGTCGAAAAACGAAAACTTGAAATCTCGTTCAATTTCAATGATTTTATATTCTATCGATGCAGAATAAAGAATATAACAAGAATATAACGTTTTTACTATGTTTAAATATGCGTTTTCATATGATAATTGTCGAAAAACGTAATCGACATACGCGAATTTCGGTATATGCGAAGATAAAATCGTGAAATCTTTAATAATACTTGTGCCACAGTTAGAAAAATGTTACCAATCGATTCCGAACATTGCATTTCATAAGATCAAACATCTATTTTATATTGGAATCAAAGTTTTTGACATTCTTTCATATCGTATATACGATTTTTCGCTCATATACGCGTATCGTCGAAAAACGAAAACTTGAAATCTCGTTCAATTTCAATGATTTTATATTCTATCGATGCAGAATAAAGAATATAACAAGAATAAAGCGTTTTTACTATGTTTAAATACGCGTTTTCATATGATAATTGTCGAAAAACGTAATCGACATACGCGAATTTCGGTATATGCGAAGATAAAATCGTGAAATCTTTAATAATACTTGTGCCACAGTTAGAAAAATGTTACCAATCGATTCAGAACATTGCATTTCATAAGATCAAACATCTATTTTATATTGGAATCAAAGTTTTTAACATTCTTTCATATCGTATATACGATTTTTCGCTCATATACGCGTATCGTCGAAAAACGAAAACTTGAAATCTCGTTCAATTTCAATAATTTTACATTCTATCGATGCAGAATAAAGAATATAACAAGAATATAAAGTTTTTACTATGTTTAAATACTCGTTTTCATATGATAATTGTCGAAAAACGTAATCGACATACGCGAATTTCGGTATATGCGAAGATAAAATCGTGAAATCTTTAATAATACTTGTGCCACAGTTAGAAAAATGTTACCAATCGATTCAGAACATTGCATTTCATAAGATCAAACATCTATTTTATATTGGAATCAAAGTTTTTAACATTCTTTCATATCGTATATACGATTTTTCGCTCATATACGCGTATCGTCGAAAAACGAAAACTTGAAATCTCGTTCAATTTCAATCATTTTATATTCTATCGATGCCGAATAAAGAATATAACAAGAATATAACGTTTTTACTATGTTTAAATACGCGTTTTCATATGATAATTGTCGAAAAACGTAATCGACATACGCGAATTTCGGTATATTCGAAGATAAAATCGTGAAATCTTTAATAATACTTGTGCCACAGTTAGAAAAATGTTACCAATCGATTCAGAACATTGCATTTCATAAGATCAAACATCTATTTTATATTGGAATCAAAGTTTTTAACATTCTTTCATATCGTATATAAGATTTTTCGCTCATATACGCGTATCGTCGAAAAACGAAAACTTGAAATCTCGTTCAATTTCAATGATTTTATATTCTATCGATGCAGAATAAAGAATATAACAAGAATATAACGTTTTTACTATGTTTAAATACGCGTTTTCATATGATAATTGTCGAAAAACGTAATCGACATACGCGAATTTCGGTATATGCGAAGATAAAATCGTGAAATCTTTAATAATACTTGTGCCACAGTTAGAAAAATGTTACCAATCGATTCAGAACATTGCATTTCATAAGATCAAACATCTATTTTATATTGGAATCAAAGGTTTTAACATTCTTTCATATCGTATATACGATTTTTCGCTCATATACGCGTATCGTCGAAAAACGAAAACTTGAAATCTCGTTCAATTTCAATGATTTTATATTCTATCGATGCAGAATAAAGAATATAACAAGAATATAACGTTTTTACTATGTTTAAATACGCGTTTTCATATGATAATTGTCGAAAAACGTAATCGACATACGCGAATTTCGGTATATGCGAAGATAAAATCGTGAAATCTTTAATAATACTTGTGCCACAGTTAGAAAAATGTTACCAATCGATTCAGAACATTGCATTTCATAAGATCAAACATCTATTTTATATTGGAATCAAAGTTTTTAACATTCTTTCATATCGTATATACGATTTTTCGCTCATATACGCGTATCGTCGAAAAACGAAAACTTGAAATCTCGTTCAATTTCAATGATTTTATATTCTATCGATGCAGAATAAAGAATATAACAAGAATATAACGTTTTTACTATGTTTAAATACGCGTTTTCATATGATAATTGTCGAAAAACGTAATCGTTATACGCGAATTTCGGTATATGCGAAGATAAAATCGTGAAATCTTTAATAATACTTGTGCCACAGTTAGAAAAATGTTACCAATCGATTCAGAACATTGCATTTCATAAGATCAAACATCTATTTTATATTGGAATCAAAGTTTTTAACATTCTTTCATATCGTATATACGATTTTTCGCTCATATACGCGTATCGTCGAAAAACGAAAACTTGAAATCTCGTTCAATTTCAATGATTTTATATTCTATCGATGCAGAATAAAGAATATAACAAGAATATAACGTTTTTACTATGTTTAAATACGCGTTTTCATATGATAATTGTCGAAAAACTTAATCGACATACGCGAATTTCGATATATGCGAAGATAAAATCGTGAAATCTTTAATAATACTTGTGCCACAGTTAGAAAAATGTTACCAATCGATTCAGAACATTGCATTTCATAAGATCAAACATCTATTTTATATTGGAATCAAAGTTTTTAACATTCTTTCATATCGTATATACGATTTTTCGCTCATATACGCGTATCGTCGAAAAACGAAAACTTGAAATCTCGTTCAATTTCAATGATTTTATATTCTATCGATGCAGAATAAAGAATATAACAAGAATATAACGTTTTTACTATGTTTAAATACGCGTTTTCATATGATAATTGTCGAAAAACGTAATCGACATACGCGAATTTCGGTATATGCGAAGATAAAATCGTGAAATCGTTAATAATACTTGTGCCACAGTTAGAAAAATGTTACCAATCGATTCAGAACATTGCATTTCATAAGATCAAACATCTATTTTATATTGGAATCAAAGTTTTTAACATTCTTTCATATCGTATATACGATTTTTCGCTCATATACGCGTATCGTCGAAAAACGAAAACTTGAAATCTCGTTCAATTTCAATGATTTTATATTCCATCGATGCAGAATAAAGAATATAACAAGAATATAACGTTTTTACTATGTTTAAATACGCGTTTTCATATGATAATTGTCGAAAAACGTAATCGACATACGCGAATTTCGGTATATGCGAAGATAAAATCGTGAAATCTTTAATAATACTTGTGCCACAGTTAGAAAAATGTTACCAATCGATTCAGAACATTGCATTTCATAAGATCAAACATCTATTTTATATTGGAATCAAAGTTTTTAACATTCTTTCATATCGTATATACGATTCTTCGCTCATATACGCGTATCGTCGAAAAACGAAAACTTGAAATCTCGTTCAATTTCAATGATTTTATATTCTATCGATGCAGAATAAAGAATATAACAAGAATATAACGTTTTTACTATGTTTAAATACGCGTTTTCATATGATAATTGTCGAAAAACGTAATCGACATACGCGAATTTCGGTATATGCGAAGATAAAATCGTGAAATCTTTAATAATACTTGTGCCACAGTTAGAAAAATGTTACCAATCGATTCAGAACATTGCATTTCATAAGATCAAACATCTATTTTATATTGGAATCAAAGTTTTTAACATTCTTTCATATCGTATATACGATTTTTCGCTCATATACGCGTATCGTCGAAAAACGAAAACTTGAAATCTCGTTCAATTTCAATGATTTTATATTCTATCGATGCAGAATAAAGAATATAACAAGAATATAACGTTTTTACTATGTTTAAATACGCGTTTTCATATGATAATTGTCGAAAAACGTAATCGTTATACGCGAATTTCGGTATATGCGAAGATAAAATCGTGAAATCTTTAATAATACTTGTGCCACAGTTAGAAAAATGTTACCAATCGATTCAGAACATTGCATTTCATAAGATCAAACATCTATTTTATATTGGAATCAAAGTTTTTAACATTCTTTCATATCGTATATACGATTTTTCGCTCATATACGCGTATCGTCGAAAAACGAAAACTTGAAATCTCGTTCAATTTCAATGATTTTATATTCTATCGATGCAGAATAAAGAATATAACAAGAATATAACGTTTTTACTATGTTTAAATACGCGTTTTCATATGATAATTGTCGAAAAACGTAATCGACATACGCGAATTTCGGTATATGCGAAGATAAAATCGTGAAATCTTTAATAATACTTGTGCCACAGTTAGAAAAATGTTACCAATCGATTCAGAACATTGCATTTCATAAGATCAAACATCTATTTTATATTGGAATCAAAGTTTTTAACATTCTTTCATATCGTATATACGATTTTTCGCTCATATACGCGTATCGTCGAAAAACGAAAACTTGAAATCTCGTTCAATTTCAATGATTTTATATTCCATCGATGCAGAATAAAGAATATAACAAGAATATAACGTTTTTACTATGTTTAAATACGCGTTTTCATATGATAATTGTCGAAAAACGTAATCGACATACGCGAATTTCGGTATATGCGAAGATAAAATCGTGAAATCTTTAATAATACTTGTGCCACAGTTAGAAAAATGTTACCAATCGATTCAGAACATTGCATTTCATAAGATCAAACATCTATTTTATATTGGAATCAAAGTTTTTAACATTCTTTCATATCGTATATACGATTCTTCGCTCATATACGCGTATCGTCGAAAAACGAAAACTTGAAATCTCGTTCAATTTCAATGATTTTATATTCTATCGATGCAGAATAAAGAATATAACAAGAATATAACGTTTTTACTATGTTTAAATACGCGTTTTCATATGATAATTGTCGAAAAACGTAATCGACATACGCGAATTTCGGTATATGCGAAGATAAAATCGTGAAATCTTTAATAATACTTGTGCCACAGTTAGAAAAATGTTACCAATCGATTCAGAACATTGCATTTCATAAGATCAAACATCTATTTTATATTGGAATCAAAGTTTTTAACATTCTTTCATATCGTATATACGATTTTTCGCTCATATACGCGTATCGTCGAAAAACGAAAACTTGAAATCTCGTTCAATTTCAATGATTTTATATTCTATCGATGCAGAATAAAGAATATAACAAGAATATAACGTTTTTACTATGTTTAAATACGCGTTTTCATATGATAATTGTCGAAAAACGTAATCGTTATACGCGAATTTCGGTATATGCGAAGATAAAATCGTGAAATCTTTAATAATACTTGTGCCACAGTTAGAAAAATGTTACCAATCGATTCAGAACATTGCATTTCATAAGATCAAACATCTATTTTATATTGGAATCAAAGTTTTTAACATTCTTTCATATCGTATATACGATTTTTCGCTCATATACGCGTATCGTCGAAAAACGAAAACTTGAAATCTCGTTCAATTTCAATGATTTTATATTCTATCGATGCAGAATAAAGAATATAACAAGAATATAACGTTTTTACTATGTTTAAATACGCGTTTTCATATGATAATTGTCGAAAAACGTAATCGTTATACGCGAATTTCGGTATATGCGAAGATAAAATCGTGAAATCTTTAAAAATACTTGTGCCACAGTTAGAAAAATGTTACCAATCGATTCAGAACATTGCATTTCATAAGATCAAACATCTATTTTATATTGGAATCAAAGTTTTTAACATTCTTTCATATCGTATATACGATTTTTCGCTCATATACTCGTATCGTCGAAAAACGAAAACTTGAAATCTCGTTCAATTTCAATGATTTTATATTCTATCGA
The DNA here is from genome assembly GCF_910589235.1 of Vespa crabro. Lineage (NCBI taxonomy): Eukaryota > Metazoa > Arthropoda > Insecta > Hymenoptera > Vespidae > Vespa > Vespa crabro. The sequence continues at coordinate 232,775 of NC_060962.1, forward strand.
TGCAGAATAAAGAATATAACAAGAATATAACGTTTTTACTATGTTTAAATACGCGTTTTCATATGATAATTGTCGAAAAACGTAATCGACATACGCGAATTTCGGTATATGCGAAGATAAAATCGTGAAATCTTTAATAATACTTGTGCCACAGTTAGAAAAATGTTACCAATCGATTCAGAACATTGCATTTCATAAGATCAAACATCTATTTTATATTGGAATCAAAGTTTTTAACATTCTTTCATATCGTATATACGATTTTTCGCTCATATACGCGTATCGTCGAAAAACGAAAACTTGAAATCTCGTTCAATTTCAATGATTTTATATTCCATCGATGCAGAATAAAGAATATAACGAGAATATAACATTTTTACTATGTTTAAATACGCGTTTTCATATGATAATTGTCGAAAAACGTAATCGACATACGCGAATTTCGGTATATGCGAAGATAAAATCGTGAAATCTTTAATAATACTTGTGCCACAGTTAGAAAAATGTTACCAATCGATTCAGAACATTGCATTTCATAAGATCAAACATCTATTTTATATTGGAATCAAAGTTTTTAACAGTCTTTCATATCGTATATACGATTTTTCGCTCATATACGCGTATCGTCGAAAAACGAAAACTTGAAATCTCGTTCAATTTCATTGATTTTATATTCTATCGATTCAGAATAAAGAATATAACAAGAATATAACGTTTCTACTATGTTTAAATACGCGCTTTCATATGATAATTGTCGAAAAACGTAATCGACATACGCGAATTTCGGTATATGCGAAGATAAAATCGTGAAATCTTTAATAATACTTGTGCCACAGTTAGAAAAATGTTACCAATCGATTCAGAACATTGCATTTCATAAGATCAAACATCTATTTTATATTGGAATCAAAGTTTTTAACATTCTTTCATATCGTATATACGATTTTTCGCTCATATACGCGTATCGTCGAAAAACGAAAACTTGAAATCTCGTTCAATTTCAATGATTTTATATTCTATCGATGCAGAATAAAGAATATAACAAGAATATAACGTTTTTACTATGTTTAAATACGCGTTTTCATATGATAATTGTCGAAAAACGTAATCGACATACGCGAATTTCGGTATATGCGAAGATAAAATCGTGAAATCTTTAATAATACTTGTGCCACAGTTAGAAAAATGTTACCAATCGATTCAGAACATTGCATTTCATAAGATCAAACATCTATTTTATATTGGAATCAAAGTTTTTAACATTCTTTCATATCGTATATACGATTTTTCGCTCATATACGCGTATCGTCGAAAAACGAAAACTTGAAATCTCGTTCAATTTCAATGATTTTATATTCTATCGATGCAGAATAAAGAATATAACAAGAATATAACGTTTTTACTATGTTTAAATACGCGTTTTCATATGATAATTGTCGAAAAACGTAATCGACATACGCGAACTTCGGTATATGCGAAGATAAAATCGTGAAATCTTTAATAATACTTGTGCCACAGTTAGAAAAATGTTACCAATCGATTCAGAACATTGCATTTCATAAGATCAAACATCTATTTTATATTGGAATCAAAGTTTTTAACATTCTTTCATATCGTATATACGATTTTTCGCTCATATAGGCGTATCGTCGAAATACGAAAACTTGAAATCTCGTTCAATTTCAATGATTTTATATTCTATCGATGCAGAATAAAGAATATAACAAGAATATAACGTTTTTACTATGTTTAAATACGCGTTTTCATATGATAATTGTCGAAAAACGTAATCGACATACGCGAATTTCGGTATATGCGAAGATAAAATCGTGAAATCTTTAATAATACTTGTGCCACAGTTAGAAAAATGTTACCAATCGATTCAGAACATTGCATTTCATAAGATCAAACATCTATTTTATATTGGAATCAAAGTTTTTAACATTCTTTCATATCGTATATACGATTTTTCGCTCATATACGCGTATCGTCGAAAAACGAAAACTTGAAATCTCGTTCAATTTCAATGATTTTATATTCTATCGATGCAGAATAAAGAATATAACAAGAATATAACGTTTTTACTATGTTTAAATACGCGTTTTCATATGATAATTGTCGTAAAACGTAATCGACATACGCGAATTTCGGTATATGCGAAGATAAAATCGTGAAATCTTTAATAATACTTGTGCCACAGTTAGAAAAATGTTACCAATCGATTCAGAACATTGCATTTAATAAGATCAAACATCTATTTTATATTGGAATCAAAGTTTTTAACATTCTTTCATATCGTATATACGATTTTTCGCTCATATACGCGTATCGTCGAAAAACGAAAACTTGAAATCTCGTTCAATTTCAATGATTTTATATTCTATCGATGCAGAATAAAGAATATAACAAGAATATAACGTTTTTACTATGTTTAAATACGCGTTTTCATATGATAATTGTCGAAAAACGTAATCGACATACGCGAATTTCGGTATATGCGAATATAAAATCGTGAAATCTTTAATAATCCTTGTGCCACAGTTAGAAAAATGTTACCAATCGATTCAGAACATTGCATTTCATAAGATCAAACATCTATTTTATATTGGAATCAAAGTTTTTAACATTCTTTCATATCGTATATACGATTTTTCGCTCATATACGCGTATCGTCGAAAAACGAAAACTTGAAATCTCGTTCAATTTCAATGATTTTATATTCTATCGATGCAGAATAAAGAATATAACAAGAATATAACGTTTCTACTATGTTTAAACACGCGTTTTCATATGATAATTGTCGAAAAACGTAATCGACATACGCGAATTTCGGTATATGCGAATATAAAATCGTGAAATCTTTAATAATCCTTGTGCCACAGTTAGAAAAATGTTACCAATCGATTCAGAACATTACATTTCATAAGATCAAACATCTATTTTATATTGGAATCAAAGTTTTTAACATTCTTTCATATCGTATATACGATTTTTCGCTCATATACGCGTATCGTCGAAAAACGAAAACTTGAAATCTCGTTCAATTTCAATGATTTTATATTCTATCGATGCAGAATAAAGAATATAACAAGAATATAACGTTTTTACTATGTTTAAATACGCGTTTTCATATGATAATTGTCGAAAAACGTAATCGACATACGCGAATTTCGGTATATGCGAAGATAAAATCGTGAAATCTTTAATAATACTTGTGCCACAGTTAGAAAAATGTTACCAATCGATTCAGAACATTGCATTTCATAAGATCTTACATCTATTTTATATTGGAATCAAAGTTTTTAACATTCTTTCATATCGTATATACGATTTTTCGCTCATATACGCGTATCGTCGAAAAACGAAAACTTGAAATCTCGTTCAATTTCAATGATTTTATATTCTATCGATGCAGAATAAAGAATATAACAAGAATATAACGTTTTTACTATGTTTAAATACGCGTTTTCATATGATAATTGTCGAAAAACGTAATCGACATACGCGAATTTCGGTATATGCGAAGATAAAATCGTGAAATCTTTAATAATACTTGTGCCACAGTTAGAAAAATGTTACCAATCGATTCAGAACATTGCATTTCATAAGATCAAACATCTATTTTATATTGGAATCAAAGTTTTTAACATTCTTTCATATCGTATATACGATTTTTCGCTCGTATACGGGTATCGTCGAAAAACGAAAACTTGAAATCTCGTTCAATTTCAATGATTTTATATTCTATCGATGCAGAATAAAGAATATAACAAGAATATAACGTTTTTACTATGTTTAAATACGCGTTATCATATGATAATTGTCGAAAAACGTAATCGACATACGCGAATTTCGGTATATGCGAAGATAAAATCGTGAAATCTTTAATAATACTTGTGCCACAGTTAGAAAAATGTTACCAATCGATTCAGAACATTGCATTTCATAAGATCAAACATCTATTTTATATTGGAATCAAAGTTTTTAACATTCTTTCATATCGTATATACGATTTTTCGCTCATATACGCGTATCGTCGAAACACGAAAACTTGAAATCTCGTTCAATTTCAATGATTTTATATTCTATCGATGCAGAATAAAGAATATAACAAGAATATAACGTTTTTACTATGTTTAAATACGCGTTTTCATATGATAATTGTCGAAAAACGTAATCGACATACGCGAATTTCGGTATATGCGAAGATAAAATCGTGAAATCTTTAATAATACTTGTGCCACAGTTAGAAAAATGTTACCAATCGATTCAGAACATTGCATTTCATAAGATCAAACATCTATTTTATATTGGAATCAAAGTTTTTAACATTCTTTCATATCGTATATACGATTTTTCGCTCATATACGCGTATCGTCGAAAAACGAAAACTTGAAATCTCGTTCAATATCAATGATTTTATATTCTATCGATGCAGAATAAAGAATATAACAAGAATATAAGGTTTTTACTATGTTTAAATACGCGTTTTCATATGATAATTGTCGAAAAACGTAATCGACATTCGCGAATTTCGGTATATGCGAATATAAAATCGTGAAATCTTTAATAATCCTTGTGCCACAGTTAGAAAAATGTTACCAATCGATTCAGAACATTGCATTTCATAAGATCAAACATCTATTTTATATTGGAATCAAAGTTTTTAACATTCTTTCATATCGTATATACGATTTTTCGCTCATATACGCGTATCGTCGAAAAACGAAAACTTGAAATCTCGTTCAATTACAATGATTTTATATTCTATCGATGCAGAATAAAGAATATAACAAGAATATAACGTTTTTACTATGTTTAAATACGCGTTTTCATATGATAATTGTCGAAAAACGTAATCGACATACGCGAATTTCGGTATATGCGAAGATAAAATCGTGAAATCTTTAATAATACTTGTGCCACAGTTAGAAAAATGTTACCAATCGATTCAGAACATTGCATTTCATAAGATCTTACATCTATTTTATATTGGAATCAAAGTTTTTAACATTCTTTCATATCGTATATACGATTTTTCGCTCATATACGCGTATCGTCGAAAAACGAAAACTTGAAATCTCGTTCAATTTCAATGATTTTATATTCTATCGATGCAGAATAAAGAATATAACAAGAATATAACGTTTTTACTATGTTTAAATACGCGTTTTCATATGATAATTGTCGAAAAACGTAATCGACATACGCGAATTTCGGAATATGCGAAGATAAAATCGTGAAATCTTTAATAATACTTTTGCCACAGTTAGAAAAATGTTACCAATCGATTCAGAACATTGCATTTCATAAGATCTTACATCTATTTTATATTGGAATCAAAGTTTTTAACATTCTTTCATATCGTATATACGATTTTTCGCTCATATACGCGTATCGTCGAAAAACGAAAACTTGAAATCTCGTTCAATTTCAATGATTTTATATTCTATCGATGCAGAATAAAGAATATAACAAGAATATAACGTTTTTACTATGTTTAAATACGCGTTTTCATATGATAATTGTCGAAAAACGTAATCGACATACGCGAATTTCGGTATATGCGAAGATAAAATCGTGAAATCTTTAATAATACTTGTGCCACAGTTAGAAAAATGTTACCAATCGATTCAGAACATTGCATTTCATAAGATCAAACATCTATTTTATATTGGAATCAAAGTTTTTAACATTCGTTCATATCGTATATACGATTTTTCGCTCATATACGCGTATCGTCGAAAAACGAAAACTTGAAATCTCGTTCAATTTCAATGATTTTATATTCTATCGATGCAGAATAAAGAATATAACAAGAATATAACGTTTTTACTATGTTTAAATACGCGTTTTCATATGATAATTGTCGAAAAACGTAATCGACATACGCGAATTTCGGTATATGCGAAGATAAAATCGTGAAATCTTTAATAATACTTGTGCCACAGTTAGAAAAATGTTACCAATCGATTCAGAACATTGCATTTCATAAGATCAAACATCTATTTTATATTGGAATCAAAGTTTTTAACATTCTTTCATATCGTATATACGATTTTTCGCTCATATACGCGTATCGTCGAAAAACGAAAACTTGAAATCTCGTTCAATTTCAATGATTTTATATTCTATCGATGCAGAATAAAGAATATAACAAGAATATAACGTTTTTACTATGTTTAAATACGCGTTTTCATATGATAATTGTCGAAAAACGTAATCGACATACGCGAATTTCGGTATATGCGAAGATAAAATCGTGAAATCTTTAATAATACTTGTGCCACAGTTAGAAAAATGTTACCAATCGATTCAGAACATTGCATTTCAAAGATCAAACATCTATTTTATATTGGAATCAAAGTTTTTAACATTCTTTCATATCGTTTATACGATTTTTCGCTCATATACGCGTATCGTCGAAAAACGAAAACTTGAAATCTCGTTCAATTTCAATGATTTTATATTCTATCGATGAAGAATAAAGAATATAACAAGAATATAACGTTTTTACTATGTTTAAATACGCGTTTTCATATGATAATTGTCGAAAAACGTAATCGACATACGCGAATTTCGGTATATGCGAAGATAAAATCGTGAAATCTTTAATAATACTTGTGCCACAGTTAGAAAAATGTTACCAATCGATTCAGAACATTGCATTTCATAAGATCAAACATCTATTTTATATTGGAATCAAAGTTTTTAACATTCTTTCATATCGTATATACGATTTTTCGCTCATATACGCGTATCGTCGTAAAACGAAAACTTGAAATCTCGTTCAATTTCAATGATTTTATATTCTATCGATGCAGAATAAAGAATATAACAAGAATATAACGTTTTTACTATGTTTAAATACGCGTTTTCATATGATAATTGTCGAAAAACGTAATCGACATACGCGAATTTCGGTATATGCGAAGATGAAATCGTGAAATCTTTAATAATACTTGTGCCACAGATAGAAAAATGTTAACAATCGATTCAGAACATTGCATTTCATAAGATCAAACATCTATTTTATATTGGAATCAAAGTTTTTAACATTCTTTCATATCGTATATACGATTTTTCGCTCATATACGCGTATCGTCGAAAAACCAAAACTTGAAATCTCGTTCAATTTCAATGATTTTATATTCTATCGATGCAGAATAAAGAATATAACAAGAATATAACGTTTTTACTATGTTTAAATACGCGTTTTCATATGATAATTGTCGAAAAACGTAATCGACATACGCGAATTTCGGTATATGCGAAGATAAAATCGTGAAATCTTTAATAATACTTGTGCCACAGTTAGAGAAATGTTACCAATCGATTCAGAACATTGCATTTCATAAGATCAAACATCTATTTTATATTGGAATCAAAGTTTTTAACATTCTTTCATATCGTATATACGATTTTTCGCTCATATACGCGTATCGTCGAAAAACGAAAACTTGAAATCTCGTTCAATTTCAATGATTTTATATTCTATGGATGCAGAATAAAGAATATAACAAGAATATAACGTTTTTACTATGTTTAAATACGCGTTTTCATATGATAATTGTCGAAAAACGTAATCGACATACGCGAATTTCGGTATATGCGAAGATAAAATCGTGAAATCTTTAATAATACTTGTGCCACAGTTAGAGAAATGTTACCAATCGATTCAGAACATTGCATTTCATAAGATCAAACATCTATTTTATATTGGAATCAAAGTTTTTAACATTCTTTCATATCGTATATACGATTTTTCGCTCATATACGCGTATCGTCGAAAAACGAAAACTTGAAATCTCGTTCAATTTCAATGATTTTATATTCTATCGATGCAGAATAAAGAATATAACAAGAATATAACGTTTTTACTATGTTTAAATACGCGTTTTCATATGATAATTGTCGAAAAACGTAATCGACATACGCGAATTTCGGTATATGCGAAGATAAAATCGTGAAATCTTTAATAATACTTGTGTCACAGTTAGAAAAATGTTACCAATCGATTCAGAACATTGCATTTCATAAGATCAAACATCTATTTTATATTGGAATCAAAAATTTTTAACATTCTTTCATATCGTATATACGATTTTTCGCTCATATACGCGTATCGTCGAAAAACGAAAACTTGAAATCACGTTCAATTTCAATGATTTTATATTCTATCGATGCAGAATAAAGAATATAACAAGAATATAACGTTTTTACTATGTTTAAATACGCGTTTTCATATGATAATTGTCGAAAAACGTAATCGACATACGCGAATTTCGGTATATGCGAAGATAAAATCGTGAAATCTTTAATAATACTTGTGCCACAGTTAGAAAAATGTTACCAATCGATTCAGTACATTGCATTTCATAAGATCAAACATCTATTTTATATTGGAATCAAAGTTTTTAACATTCTTTCATATCGTATATACGATTTTTCGCTCATATACGCGTATCGTCGAAAAACCAAAACTTGAAATCTCGTTCAATTTCAATGATTTTATATTCTATCGATGCAGAATAAAGAATATAACAAGAATATAACGTTTTTACTATGTTTAAATACGCGTTTTCATATGATAATTGTCGAAAAACGTAATCGACATACGCGAATTTCGGTATATGCGAAGATAAAATCGTGAAATCTTTAATAATACTTGTGCCACAGTTAGAAAAATGTTACCAATCGATTCAGAACATTGCATTTCATAAGATCAAACATCTATTTTATATTGGAATCAAAGTTTTTAACATTCTTTCATATCGTATATACGATTTTTCGCTCATATACGCGTATCGTCGAAAAACGAAAACTTGAAATCTCGTTCAATTTCAATGATTTTATATTCTATCGATGCAGAATAAAGAATATAACAAGAATATAACGTTTTTACTATGTTTAAATACGCGTTTTCATATGATAATTGTCGAAAAACGTAATCGACATACGCGAATTTCGGTATATGCGAAGATAAAATCGTGAAATCTTTAATAATACTTGTGCCACAGTTAGAAAAATGTTACCAATCGATTCAGAACATTGCATTTCATAAGATCAAACATCTATTTTATATTGGAATCAAAGTTTTTAACATTCTTTCATATCGTATATACGATTTTTCGCTCATATACGCGTATCGTCGAAAAACGAAAACTTGAAATCTCGTTCAATTTCAATGATTTTATATTCTATCGATGCAGAATAAAGAATATAAAAAGAATATAACGTTTTTACTATGTTTAAATACGCGTTTTCATATGATAATTGTCGAAAAACGTAATCGACATACGCGAATTTCGGTATATGCGAATATAAAATCGTGAAATCTTTAATAATCCTTGTGCCACAGTTAGAAAAATGTTACCAATCGATTCAGAACATTGCATTTCATAAGATCAAACATCTATTTTATATTGGAATCAAAGTTTTTAACATTCTTTCATATCGTATATACGATTTTTCGCTCATATACGCGTATCGTCGAAAAACGAAAACTTGAAATCTCGTTCAATTTCAATGATTTTATATTCTATCGATGCAGAATAAAGAATATAACAAGAATATAACGTTTTTACTATGTTTAACTACGCGTTTTGATATGATAATTGTCGAAAAACGTAATCGACATACGCGAATTTCGGTATATGCGAAGATAAAATCGTGAAATCTTTAATAATACTTATGCCACAGTTAGAAAAATGTTACCAATCGATTCAGAACATTGCATTTCATAAGATCAAACATCTATTTTATATTGGAATCAAAGTTTTTAACATTCTTTCATATCGTATATACGATTTTTCGCTCATATACGCGTATCGTCGAAAAACGAAAACTTGAAATCTCGTTCAATTTCAAAGATTTTATATTCTATCGATGCAGAATAAAGAATATAACAAGAATATAACGTTTTTACTATGTTTAAATACGCGTTTTCATATGATAATTGTCGAAAAACGTAATCGACATACGCGAATTTCGGTATATGCGAAGATAAAATCGTGAAATCTTTAATAATACTTGTGCCACAGTTAGAAAAATGTTACCAATCGATTCAGAACATTGCATTTCATAAGATCAAACATCTATTTTATATTGGAATCAAAGTTTTTAACATTCTTTCATATCGTATATACGATTTTTCGCACATATACGCGCATCGTCGAAAAACGAAAACTTGAAATCTCGTTCAATTTCAATGATTTTATATTCTATCGATGCAGAATAAAGAATATAACAAGAATATAACGTTTTTACTATGTTTAAATACGCGTTTTCATATGATAATTGTCGAAAAACGTAATCGACATACGCGAATTTCGGTATATGCGAAGATAAAATCGTGAAATCTTTAATAATACTTGTGCCACAGTTAGAAAAATGTTACCAATCGATTCAGAACATTGCATTTCATAAGATCAAACATCTATTTTATATTGGAATCAAAGTTTTTAACATTCTTTCATATCGTATATACGATTTTTCGCTCATATACGCGTATCGTCGTAAAACGAAAACTTGAAATCTCGTTCAATTTCAATGATTTTATATTCTATCGATGCAGAATAAAGAATATAACAAGAATATAACGTTTTTACTATGTTTAAATACGCGTTTTCATATGATAATTGTCGAAAAACGTAATCGACATACGCGAATTTCGGTATATGCGAAGATAAAATCGTGAAATCTTTAATAATACTTGTGCCACAGATAGAAAAATGTTAACAATCGATTCAGAACATTGCATTTCATAAGATCAAACATCTATTTTATATTGGAATCAAAGTTTTTAACATTCTTTCATATCGTATATACGATTTTTCGCTCATATACGCGTATCGTCGAAAAACCAAAACTTGAAATCTCGTTCAATTTCAATGATTTTATATTCTATCGATGCAGAATAAAGAATATAACAAGAATATAACGTTTTTACTATGTTTAAATACGCGTTTTCATATGATAATTGTCGAAAAACGTAATCGACATACGCGAATTTCGGTATATGCGAAGATAAAATCGTGAAATCTTTAATAATACTTGTGCCACAGTTAGAGAAATGTTACCAATCGATTCAGAACATTGCATTTCATAAGATCAAACATCTATTTTATATTGGAATCAAAGTTTTTAACATTCTTTCATATCGTATATACGATTTTTCGCTCATATACGCGTATCGTCGAAAAACGAAAACTTGAAATCTCGTTCAATTTCAATGATTTTATATTCTATGGATGCAGAATAAAGAATATAACAAGAATATAACGTTTTTACTATGTTTAAATACGCGTTTTCATATGATAATTGTCGAAAAACGTAATCGACATACGCGAATTTCGGTATATGCGAAGATAAAATCGTGAAATCTTTAATAATACTTGTGCCACAGTTAGAGAAATGTTACCAATCGATTCAGAACATTGCATTTCATAAGATCAAACATCTATTTTATATTGGAATCAAAGTTTTTAACATTCTTTCATATCGTATATACGATTTTTCGCTCATATACGCGTATCGTCGAAAAACGAAAACTTGAAATCTCGTTCAATTTCAATGATTTTATATTCTATCGATGCAGAATAAAGAATATAACAAGAATATAACGTTTTTACTATGTTTAAATACGCGTTTTCATATGATAATTGTCGAAAAACGTAATCGACATACGCGAATTTCGGTATATGCGAAGATAAAATCGTGAAATCTTTAATAATACTTGTGTCACAGTTAGAAAAATGTTACCAATCGATTCAGAACATTGCATTTCATAAGATCAAACATCTATTTTATATTGGAATCAAAAATTTTTAACATTCTTTCATATCGTATATACGATTTTTCGCTCATATACGCGTATCGTCGAAAAACGAAAACTTGAAATCACGTTCAATTTCAATGATTTTATATTCTATCGATGCAGAATAAAGAATATAACAAGAATATAACGTTTTTACTATGTTTAAATACGCGTTTTCATATGATAATTGTCGAAAAACGTAATCGACATACGCGAATTTCGGTATATGCGAAGATAAAATCGTGAAATCTTTAATAATACTTGTGCCACAGTTAGAAAAATGTTACCAATCGATTCAGTACATTGCATTTCATAAGATCAAACATCTATTTTATATTGGAATCAAAGTTTTTAACATTCTTTCATATCGTATATACGATTTTTCGCTCATATACGCGTATCGTCGAAAAACCAAAACTTGAAATCTCGTTCAATTTCAATGATTTTATATTCTATCGATGCAGAATAAAGAATATAACAAGAATATAACGTTTTTACTATGTTTAAATACGCGTTTTCATATGATAATTGTCGAAAAACGTAATCGACATACGCGAATTTCGGTATATGCGAAGATAAAATCGTGAAATCTTTAATAATACTTGTGCCACAGTTAGAAAAATGTTACCAATCGATTCAGAACATTGCATTTCATAAGATCAAACATCTATTTTATATTGGAATCAAAGTTTTTAACATTCTTTCATATCGTATATACGATTTTTCGCTCATATACGCGTATCGTCGAAAAACGAAAACTTGAAATCTCGTTCAATTTCAATGATTTTATATTCTATCGATGCAGAATAAAGAATATAACAAGAATATAACGTTTTTACTATGTTTAAATACGCGTTTTCATATGATAATTGTCGAAAAACGTAATCGACATACGCGAATTTCGGTATATGCGAAGATAAAATCGTGAAATCTTTAATAATACTTGTGCCACAGTTAGAAAAATGTTACCAATCGATTCAGAACATTGCATTTCATAAGATCAAACATCTATTTTATATTGGAATCAAAGTTTTTAACATTCTTTCATATCGTATATACGATTTTTCGCTCATATACGCGTATCGTCGAAAAACGAAAACTTGAAATCTCGTTCAATTTCAATGATTTTATATTCTATCGATGCAGAATAAAGAATATAAAAAGAATATAACGTTTTTACTATGTTTAAATACGCGTTTTCATATGATAATTGTCGAAAAACGTAATCGACATACGCGAATTTCGGTATATGCGAATATAAAATCGTGAAATCTTTAATAATCCTTGTGCCACAGTTAGAAAAATGTTACCAATCGATTCAGAACATTGCATTTCATAAGATCAAACATCTATTTTATATTGGAATCAAAGTTTTTAACATTCTTTCATATCGTATATACGATTTTTCGCTCATATACGCGTATCGTCGAAAAACGAAAACTTGAAATCTCGTTCAATTTCAATGATTTTATATTCTATCGATGCAGAATAAAGAATATAACAAGAATATAACGTTTTTACTATGTTTAACTACGCGTTTTGATATGATAATTGTCGAAAAACGTAATCGACATACGCGAATTTCGGTATATGCGAAGATAAAATCGTGAAATCTTTAATAATACTTATGCCACAGTTAGAAAAATGTTACCAATCGATTCAGAACATTGCATTTCATAAGATCAAACATCTATTTTATATTGGAATCAAAGTTTTTAACATTCTTTCATATCGTATATACGATTTTTCGCTCATATACGCGTATCGTCGAAAAACGAAAACTTGAAATCTCGTTCAATTTCAAAGATTTTATATTCTATCGATGCAGAATAAAGAATATAACAAGAATATAACGTTTTTACTATGTTTAAATACGCGTTTTCATATGATAATTGTCGAAAAACGTAATCGACATACGCGAATTTCGGTATATGCGAAGATAAAATCGTGAAATCTTTAATAATACTTGTGCCACAGTTAGAAAAATGTTACCAATCGATTCAGAACATTGCATTTCATAAGATCAAACATCTATTTTATATTGGAATCAAAGTTTTTAACATTCTTTCATATCGTATATACGATTTTTCGCACATATACGCGCATCGTCGAAAAACGAAAACTTGAAATCTCGTTCAATTTCAATGATTTTATATTCTATCGATGCAGAATAAAGAATATAACAAGAATATAACGTTTTTACTATGTTTAAATACGCGTTTTCATATGATAATTGTCGAAAAACGTAATCGACATACGCGAATTTCGGTATATGCGAAGATAAAATCGTGAAATCTTTAATAATACTTGTGCCACAGTTAGAAAAATGTTACCAATCGATTCAGAACATTGCATTTCATAAGATCTTACATCTATTTTATATTGGAATCAAAGTTTTTAACATTCTTTCATATCGTATATACGATTTTTCGCTCATATACGCGTATCGTCGAAAAACGAAAACTTGAAATCTCGTTCAATTTCAATGATTTTATATTCTATCGATGCAGAATAAAGAATATAACAAGAATATAACGTTTTTACTATGTTTAAATACGCGTTTTCATATGATAATTGTCGAAAAACGTAATCGACATACGCGAATTTCGGTATATGCGAAGATAAAATCGTGAAATCTTTAATAATACTTGTGCCACAGTTAGAAAAATGTTACCAATCGATTCAGAACATTGCATTTCATAAGATCAAACATCTATTTTATATTGGAATCAAAGTTTTTAACATTCTTTCATATCGTATATACGATTTTTCGCTCGTATACGCGTATCGTCGAAAAACGAAAACTTGAAATCTCGTTCAATTTCAATGATTTTATATTCTATCGATGCAGAATAAAGAATATAACAAGAATATAACGTTTTTACTATGTTTAAATACGCGTTATCATATGATAATTGTCGAAAAACGTAATCGACATACGCGAATTTCGGTATATGCGAAGATAAAATCGTGAAATCTTTAATAATACTTGTGCCACAGTTAGAAAAATGTTACCAATCGATTCAGAACATTGCATTTCATAAGATCAAACATCTATTTTATATTGGAATCAAAGTTTTTAACATTCTTTCATATCGTATATACGATTTTTCGCTCATATACGCGTATCGTCGAAACACGAAAACTTGAAATCTCGTTCAATTTCAATGATTTTATATTCTATCGATGCAGAATAAAGAATATAACAAGAATATAACGTTTTTACTATGTTTAAATACGCGTTTTCATATGATAATTGTCGAAAAACGTAATCGACATACGCGAATTTCGGTATATGCGAATATAAAATCGTGAAATCTTTAATAATCCTTGTGCCACAGTTAGAAAAATGTTACCAATCGATTCAGAACATTGCATTTCATAAGATCAAACATCTATTTTATATTGGAATCAAAGTTTTTAACATTCTTTCATATCGTATATACGATTTTTCGCTCATATACGCGTATCGTCGAAAAACGAAAACTTGAAATCTCGTTCAATTTCAATGATTTTATATTCTATCGATGCAGAATAAAGAATATAACAAGAATATAACGTTTTTACTATGTTTAAACACGCGTTTTCATATGATAATTGTCGAAAAACGTAATCGACATACGCGAATTTCGGTATATGCGAATATAAAATCGTGAAATCTTTAATAATCCTTGTGCCACAGTTAGAAAAATGTTACCAATCGATTCAGAACATTACATTTCATAAGATCAAACATCTATTTTATATTGGAATCAAAGTTTTTAACATTCTTTCATATCGTATATACGATTTTTCGCTCATATACGCGTATCGTCGAAAAACGAAAACTTGAAATCTCGTTCAATTTCAATGATTTTATATTCTATCGATGCAGAATAAAGAATATAACAAGAATATAACGTTTTTACTATGTTTAAATACGCGTTTTCATATGATAATTGTCGAAAAACGTAATCGACATACGCGAATTTCGGTATATGCGAAGATAAAATCGTGAAATCTTTAATAATACTTGTGCCACAGTTAGAAAAATGTTACCAATCGATTCAGAACATTGCATTTCATAAGATCTTACATCTATTTTATATTGGAATCAAAGTTTTTAACATTCTTTCATATCGTATATACGATTTTTCGCTCATATACGCGTATCGTCGAAAAACGAAAACTTGAAATCTCGTTCAATTTCAATGATTTTATATTCTATCGATGCAGAATAAAGAATATAACAAGAATATAACGTTTTTACTATGTTTAAATACGCGTTTTCATATGATAATTGTCGAAAAACGTAATCGACATACGCGAATTTCGGTATATGCGAAGATAAAATCGTGAAATCTTTAATAATACTTGTGCCACAGTTAGAAAAATGTTACCAATCGATTCAGAACATTGCATTTCATAAGATCAAACATCTATTTTATATTGGAATCAAAGTTTTTAACATTCTTTCATATCGTATATACGATTTTTCGCTCGTATACGCGTATCGTCGAAAAACGAAAACTTGAAATCTCGTTCAATTTCAATGATTTTATATTCTATCGATGCAGAATAAAGAATATAACAAGAATATAACGTTTTTACTATGTTTAAATACGCGTTATCATATGATAATTGTCGAAAAACGTAATCGACATACGCGAATTTCGGTATATGCGAAGATAAAATCGTGAAATCTTTAATAATACTTGTGCCACAGTTAGAAAAATGTTACCAATCGATTCAGAACATTGCATTTCATAAGATCAAACATCTATTTTATATTGGAATCAAAGTTTTTAACATTCTTTCATATCGTATATACGATTTTTCGCTCATATACGCGTATCGTCGAAACACGAAAACTTGAAATCTCGTTCAATTTCAATGATTTTATATTCTATCGATGCAGAATAAAGAATATAACAAGAATATAACGTTTTTACTATGTTTAAATACGCGTTTTCATATGATAATTGTCGAAAAACGTAATCGACATACGCGAATTTCGGTATATGCGAAGATAAAATCGTGAAATCTTTAATAATACTTGTGCCACAGTTAGAAAAATGTTACCAATCGATTCAGAACATTGCATTTCATAAGATCAAACATCTATTTTATATTGGAATCAAAGTTTTTAACATTCTTTCATATCGTATATACGATTTTTCGCTCATATACGCGTATCGTCGAAAAACGAAAACTTGAAATCTCGTTCAATATCAATGATTTTATATTCTATCGATGCAGAATAAAGAATATAACAAGAATATAAGGTTTTTACTATGTTTAAATACGCGTTTTCATATGATAATTGTCGAAAAACGTAATCGACATTCGCGAATTTCGGTATATGCGAATATAAAATCGTGAAATCTTTAATAATCCTTGTGCAACAGTTAGAAAAATGTTACCAATCGATTCAGAACATTGCATTTCATAAGATCAAACATCTATTTTATATTGGAATCAAAGTTTTTAACATTCTTTCATATCGTATATACGATTTTTCGCTCATATACGCGTATCGTCGAAAAACGAAAACTTGAAATCTCGTTCAATTTCAATGATTTTATATTCTATCGATGCAGAATAAAGAATATAACAAGAATATAACGTTTTTACTATGTTTAAATACGCGTTTTCATATGATAATTGTCGAAAAACGTAATCGACATACGCGAATTTCGGTATATGCGAAGATAAAATCGTGAAATCTTTAATAATACTTGTGCCACAGTTAGAAAAATGTTACCAATCGATTCAGAACATTGCATTTCATAAGATCTTACATCTATTTTATATTGGAATCAAAGTTTTTAACATTCTTTCATATCGTATATACGATTTTTCGCTCATATACGCGTATCGTCGAAAAACGAAAACTTGAAATCTCGTTCAATTTCAATGATTTTATATTCTATCGATGCAGAATAAAGAATATAACAAGAATATAACGTTTTTACTATGTTTAAATACGCGTTTTCATATGATAATTGTCGAAAAACGTAATCGACATACGCGAATTTCGGAATATGCGAAGATAAAATCGTGAAATCTTTAATAATACTTTTGCCACAGTTAGAAAAATGTTACCAATCGATTCAGAACATTGCATTTCATAAGATCTTACATCTATTTTATATTGGAATCAAAGTTTTTAACATTCTTTCATATCGTATATACGATTTTTCGCTCATATACGCGTATCGTCGAAAAACGAAAACTTGAAATCTCGTTCAATTTCAATGATTTTATATTCTATCGATGCAGAATAAAGAATATAACAAGAATATAACGTTTTTACTATGTTTAAATACGCGTTTTCATATGATAATTGTCGAAAAACGTAATCGACATACGCGAATTTCGGTATATGCGAAGATAAAATCGTGAAATCTTTAATAATACTTGTGCCACAGTTAGAAAAATGTTACCAATCGATTCAGAACATTGCATTTCATAAGATCAAACATCTATTTTATATTGGAATCAAAGTTTTTAACATTCGTTCATATCGTATATACGATTTTTCGCTCATATACGCGTATCGTCGAAAAACGAAAACTTGAAATCTCGTTCAATTTCAATGATTTTATATTCTATCGATGCAGAATAAAGAATATAACAAGAATATAACGTTTTTACTATGTTTAAATACGCGTTTTCATATGATAATTGTCGAAAAACGTAATCGACATACGCGAATTTCGGTATATGCGAAGATAAAATCGTGAAATCTTTAATAATACTTGTGCCACAGTTAGAAAAATGTTACCAATCGATTCAGAACATTGCATTTCATAAGATCAAACATCTATTTTATATTGGAATCAAAGTTTTTAACATTCTTTCATATCGTATATACGATTTTTCGCTCATATACGCGTATCGTCGAAAAACGAAAACTTGAAATCTCGTTCAATTTCAATGATTTTATATTCTATCGATGCAGAATAAAGAATATAACAAGAATATAACGTTTTTACTATGTTTAAATACGCGTTTTCATATGATAATTGTCGAAAAACGTAATCGACATACGCGAATTTCGGTATATGCGAAGATAAAATCGTGAAATCTTTAATAATACTTGTGCCACAGTTAGAAAAATGTTACCAATCGATTCAGAACATTGCATTTCAAAGATCAAACATCTATTTTATATTGGAATCAAAGTTTTTAACATTCTTTCATATCGTTTATACGATTTTTCGCTCATATACGCGTATCGTCGAAAAACGAAAACTTGAAATCTCGTTCAATTTCAATGATTTTATATTCTATCGATGAAGAATAAAGAATATAACAAGAATATAACGTTTTTACTATGTTTAAATACGCGTTTTCATATGATAATTGTCGAAAAACGTAATCGACATACGCGAATTTCGGTATATGCGAAGATAAAATCGTGAAATCTTTAATAATACTTGTGCCACAGTTAGAAAAATGTTACCAATCGATTCAGAACATTGCATTTCATAAGATCAAACATCTATTTTATATTGGAATCAAAGTTTTTAACATTCTTTCATATCGTATATACGATTTTTCGCTCATATACGCGTATCGTCGTAAAACGAAAACTTGAAATCTCGTTCAATTTCAATGATTTTATATTCTATCGATGCAGAATAAAGAATATAACAAGAATATAACGTTTTTACTATGTTTAAATACGCGTTTTCATATGATAATTGTCGAAAAACGTAATCGACATACGCGAATTTCGGTATATGCGAAGATAAAATCGTGAAATCTTTAATAATACTTGTGCCACAGATAGAAAAATGTTAACAATCGATTCAGAACATTGCATTTCATAAGATCAAACATCTATTTTATATTGGAATCAAAGTTTTTAACATTCTTTCATATCGTATATACGATTTTTCGCTCATATACGCGTATCGTCGAAAAACCAAAACTTGAAATCTCGTTCAATTTCAATGATTTTATATTCTATCGATGCAGAATAAAGAATATAACAAGAATATAACGTTTTTACTATGTTTAAATACGCGTTTTCATATGATAATTGTCGAAAAACGTAATCGACATACGCGAATTTCGGTATATGCGAAGATAAAATCGTGAAATCTTTAATAATACTTGTGCCACAGTTAGAGAAATGTTACCAATCGATTCAGAACATTGCATTTCATAAGATCAAACATCTATTTTATATTGGAATCAAAGTTTTTAACATTCTTTCATATCGTATATACGATTTTTCGCTCATATACGCGTATCGTCGAAAAACGAAAACTTGAAATCTCGTTCAATTTCAATGATTTTATATTCTATGGATGCAGAATAAAGAATATAACAAGAATATAACGTTTTTACTATGTTTAAATACGCGTTTTCATATGATAATTGTCGAAAAACGTAATCGACATACGCGAATTTCGGTATATGCGAAGATAAAATCGTGAAATCTTTAATAATACTTGTGCCACAGTTAGAGAAATGTTACCA
Source organism: Vespa crabro (assembly GCF_910589235.1). NCBI lineage: Eukaryota > Metazoa > Arthropoda > Insecta > Hymenoptera > Vespidae > Vespa > Vespa crabro. Next base: position 253,065 of record NC_060962.1, read on the forward strand.
ATCGATTCAGAACATTGCATTTCATAAGATCAAACATCTATTTTATATTGGAATCAAAGTTTTTAACATTCTTTCATATCGTATATACGATTTTTCGCTCATATACGCGTATCGTCGAAAAACGAAAACTTGAAATCTCGTTCAATTTCAATGATTTTATATTCTATCGATGCAGAATAAAGAATATAACAAGAATATAACGTTTTTACTATGTTTAAATACGCGTTTTCATATGATAATTGTCGAAAAACGTAATCGACATACGCGAATTTCGGTATATGCGAAGATAAAATCGTGAAATCTTTAATAATACTTGTGTCACAGTTAGAAAAATGTTACCAATCGATTCAGAACATTGCATTTCATAAGATCAAACATCTATTTTATATTGGAATCAAAAATTTTTAACATTCTTTCATATCGTATATACGATTTTTCGCTCATATACGCGTATCGTCGAAAAACGAAAACTTGAAATCTCGTTCAATTTCAATGATTTTATATTCTATCGATGCAGAATAAAGAATATAACAAGAATATAACGTTTTTACTATGTTTAACTACGCGTTTACATATGATAATTGTCGAAAAACGTAATCGACATACGCGAATTTCGGTATATGCGAAGATAAAATCGTGAAATCTTTAATAATACTTATGCCACAGTTAGAAAAATGTTACCAATCGATTCAGAACATTGCATTTCATAAGATCAAACAACTATTTTATATTGGAATCAAAGTTTTTAACATTCTTTCATATCGTATATACGATTTTTCGCTCATATACGCGTATCGTCGAAAAACGAAAACTTGAAATCTCGTTCAATTTCAAAGATTTTATATTCTATCGATGCAGAATAAAGAATATAACAAGAATATAACGTTTTTACTATGTTTAAATACGCGTTTTCATATGATAATTGTCGAAAAACGTAATCGACATACGCGAATTTCGGTATATGCGAAGATAAAATCGTGAAATCTTTAATAATACTTGTGCCACAGTTAGAAAAATGTTACCAATCGATTCAGAACATTGCTTTTCATAATATCAAACATCTATTTTATATTGGAATCAAAGTTTTTAACATTCTTTCATATCGTATATACGATTTTTCGCTCATATACGCGTATCGTCGAAAAACGAAAACTTGAAATCTCGTTCAATTTCAATGATTTTATATTCTATCGATGCAGAATAAAGAATATAACAAGAATATAACGTTTTTACTATGTTTAAATACGCGTTTTCATATGATAATTGTCGAAAAACGTAATCGACATACGCGAATTTCGGTATATGCGAAGATAAAATCGTGAAATCTTTAATAATACTTGTGTCACAGTTAGAAAAATGTTACCAATCGATTCAGAACATTGCATTTCATAAGATCAAACATCTATTTTATATTGGAATCAAAAATTTTTAACATTCTTTCATATCGTATATACGATTTTTCGCTCATATACGCGTATCGTCGAAAAACGAAAACTTGAAATCTCGTTCAATTTCAATGATTTTATATTCTATCGATGCAGAATAAAGAATATAACAAGAATATAACGTTTTTACTATGTTTAAATACGCGTTTTCATATGATAATTGTCGAAAAACGTAATCGACATACGCGAATTTCGGTATATGCGAAGATAAAATCGTGAAATCTTTAATAATACTTGTGCCACAGTTAGAAAAATGTTACCAATCGATTCAGTACATTGCATTTCATAAGATCAAACATCTATTTTATATTGGAATCAAAGTTTTTAACATTCTTTCATATCGTATATACGATTTTTCGCTCATATACGCGTATCGTCGAAAAACCAAAACTTGAAATCTCGTTCAATTTCAATGATTTTATATTCTATCGATGCAGAATAAAGAATATAACAAGAATATAACGTTTTTACTATGTTTAAATACGCGTTTTCATATGATAATTGTCGAAAAACGTAATCGACATACGCGAATTTCGGTATATGCGAAGATAAAATCGTGAAATCTTTAATAATACTTGTGCCACAGTTAGAAAAATGTTACCAATCGATTCAGAACATTGCATTTCATAAGATCAAACATCTATTTTATATTGGAATCAAAGTTTTTAACATTCTTTCATATCGTATATACGATTTTTCGCTCATATACGCGTATCGTCGAAAAACGAAAACTTGAAATCTCGTTCAATTTCAATGATTTTATATTCTATCGATGCAGAATAAAGAATATAACAAGAATATAACGTTTTTACTATGTTTAAATACGCGTTTTCATATGATAATTGTCGAAAAACGTAATCGACATACGCGAATTTCGGTATATGCGAAGATAAAATCGTGAAATCTTTAATAATACTTGTGCCACAGTTAGAAAAATGTTACCAATCGATTCAGAACATTGCATTTCATAAGATCAAACATCTATTTTATATTGGAATCAAAGTTTTTAACATTCTTTCATATCGTATATACGATTTTTCGCTCATATACGCGTATCGTCGAAAAACGAAAACTTGAAATCTCGTTCAATTTCAATGATTTTATATTCTATCGATGCAGAATAAAGAATATAACAAGAATATAACGTTTTTACTATGTTTAACTACGCGTTTTGATATGATAATTGTCGAAAAACGTAATCGACATACGCGAATTTCGGTATATGCGAAGATAAAATCGTGAAATCTTTAATAATACTTATGCCACAGTTAGAAAAATGTTACCAATCGATTCAGAACATTGCATTTCATAAGATCAAACATCTATTTTATATTGGAATCAAAGTTTTTAACATTCTTTCATATCGTATATACGATTTTTCGCTCATATACGCGTATCGTCGAAAAACGAAAACTTGAAATCTCGTTCAATTTCAAAGATTTTATATTCTATCGATGCAGAATAAAGAATATAACAAGAATATAACGTTTTTACTATGTTTAAATACGCGTTTTCATATGATAATTGTCGAAAAACGTAATCGACATACGCGAATTTCGGTATATGCGAAGATAAAATCGTGAAATCTTTAATAATACTTGTGCCACAGTTAGAAAAATGTTACCAATCGATTCAGAACATTGCATTTCATAAGATCAAACATCTATTTTATATTGGAATCAAAGTTTTTAACATTCTTTCATATCGTATATACGATTTTTCGCACATATACGCGCATCGTCGAAAAACGAAAACTTGAAATCTCGTTCAATTTCAATGATTTTATATTCTATCGATGCAGAATAAAGAATATAACAAGAATATAACGTTTTTACTATGTTTAAATACGCGTTTTCATATGATAATTGTCGAAAAACGTAATCGACATACGCGAATTTCGGTATATGCGAAGATAAAATCGTGAAATCTTTAATAATACTTGTGCCACAGTTGAAAAATGTTACCAATCGATTCAGAACATTGCATTTCATAAGATCAAACATCTATTTTATATTGGAATCAAAGTTTTTAACATTCTTTCATATCGTATATACGATTTTTCGCTCATATAGGCGTATCGTCGAAAAACGAAAACTTGAAATCACGTTCAATTTCAATGATTTTATATTCTATCGATGCAGAATAAAGAATATAACAAGAATATAACGTTTTTACTATGTTTAAATACGCGTTTTCATATGATAATTGTCGAAAAACGTAATCGACATACGCGAATTTCGGTATATGCGAAGATAAAATCGTGAAATCTTTAATAATACTTGTGCCACAGTTAGAAAAATGTTACCAATCGATTCAGAACATTGCATTTCATAAGATCAAACATCTATTTTATATTGGAATCAAAGTTTTTAACATTCTTTCATATCGTATATACGATTTTTCGCTCATATACGCGTATCGTCGAAAAACGAAAACTTGAAATCTCGTTCAATTTCAATGATTTTATATTCTATCGATGCAGAATAAAGAATATAACAAGAATATAACGTTTTTACTATGTTTAAATACGCGTTTTCATATGATAATTGTCGAAAAACGTAATCGACATACGCGAATTTCGGTATATGCGAAGATAAAATCGTGAAATCTTTAATAATACTTGTGCCACAGTTAGAAAAATGTTACCAATCGATTCAGAACATTGCATTTCATAAGATCAAACATCTATTTTATATTGGAATCAAAGTTTTTAACATTCTTTCATATCGTATATACGATTTTTCGCTCATATACGCGTATCGTCGAAAAACGAAAACTTGAAATCTCGTTCAATTTCAATGATTTTATATTCTATCGATGCAGAATAAAGAATATAACAAGAATATAACGTTTTTACTATGTTTAAATACGCGTTTTCATATGATAATTGTCGAAAAACGTAATCGACATACGCGAATTTCGGTATATGCGAAGATAAAATCGTGAAATCTTTAATAATACTTGTGCCACAGTTAGAAAAATGTTACCAATCGATTCAGAACATTGCATTTCAAAAGATCAAACATCTATTTTATATTGGAATCAAAGTTTTTAACATTCTTTCATATCGTATATACGATTTTTCGCTCATATACGCGTATCGTCGAAAAACGAAAACTTGAAATCTCGTTCAATTTCAATGATTTTATATTCTATCGATGCAGAATAAAGAATATAAAAAGAATATAACGTTTTTACTATGTTTAAATACGCGTTTTCATATGATAATTGTCGAAAAACGTAATCGACATACGCGAATTTCGGTATATGCGAATATAAAATCGTGAAATCTTTAATAATCCTTGTGCCACAGTTAGAAAAATGTTACCAATCGATTCAGAACATTGCATTTCATAAGATCAAACATCTATTTTATATTGGAATCAAAGTTTTTAACATTCTTTCATATCGTATATACGATTTTTCGCTCATATACGCGTATCGTCGAAAAACGAAAACTTGAAATCTCGTTCAATTTCAATGATTTTATATTCTATCGATGCAGAATAAAGAATATAACAAGAATATAACGTTTTTACTATGTTTAACTACGCGTTTTGATATGATAATTGTCGAAAAACGTAATCGACATACGCGAATTTCGGTATATGCGAAGATAAAATCGTGAAATCTTTAATAATACTTATGCCACAGTTAGAAAAATGTTACCAATCGATTCAGAACATTGCATTTCATAAGATCAAACATCTATTTTATATTGGAATCAAAGTTTTTAACATTCTTTCATATCGTATATACGATTTTTCGCTCATATAGCCGTATCGTCGAAAAACGAAAACTTGAAATCTCGTTCAATTTCAATGATTTTATATTCTATCGATGCAGAATAAAGAATATAACAAGAATATAACGTTTTTACTATGTTTAAATACGCGTTTTCATATGATAATTGTCGAAAAACGTAATCGACATACGCGAATTTCGGTATATGCGAAGATAAAATCGTGAAATCTTTAATAATACTTGTGCCACAGTTGAAAAATGTTACTAATCGATTCAGAACATTGCATTTCATAAGATCAAACATCTATTTTATATTGGAATCAAAGTTTTTAACATTCTTTCATATCGTATATACGATTTTTCGCTCATATACGCGTATCGTCGAAAAACGAAAACTTGAAATCACGTTCAATTTCAATGATTTTATATTCTATCGATGCAGAATAAAGAATATAACAAGAATATAACGTTTTTACTATGTTTAAATACGCGTTTTCATATGATAATTGTCGAAAAACGTAATCGACATACGCGAATTTCGGTATATGCGAAGATAAAATCGTGAAATCTTTAATAATACTTGTGCCACAGTTAGAAAAATGTTACCAATCGATTCAGAACATTGCATTTCATAAGATCAAACATCTATTTTATATTGGAATCAAAGTTTATAACATTCTTTCATATCGTATATACGATTCTTCGCTCATATACGCGTATCGTCGAAAAACGAAAACTTGAAATCTCGTTCAATTTCAATGATTTTATATTCTATCGATGCAGAATAAAGAATATAACAAGAATATAACGTTTTTACTATGTTTAAATACGCGTTTTCATATGATAATTGTCGAAAAACGTAATCGACATACGCGAATTTCGGTATATGCGAAGATAAAATCGTGAAATCTTTAATAATACTTGTGCCACAGTTAGAAAAATGTTACCAATCGATTCAGAACATTGCATTTCATAAGATCAAACATCTATTTTATATTGGAATCAAAGTTTTTAACATTCTTTCATATCGTATATACGATTTTTCGCTCATATACCCGTATCGTCGAAAAACGAAAACTTGAAATCTCGTTCAATTTCAAAGATTTTATATTCTATCGATGCAGAATAAAGAATATAACAAGAATATAACGTTTTTACTATGTTTAAATACGCGTTTTCATATGATAATTGTCGAAAAACGTAATCGACATACGCGAATTTCGGTATATGCGAAGATAAAATCGTGAAATCTTTAATAATACTTGTGCCACAGTTAGAAAAATGTTACCAATCGATTCAGAACATTGCATTTCATAAGATCAAACATCTATTTTATATTGGAATCAAAGTTTTTAACATTCTTTCATATCGTATATACGATTTTTCGCACATATACGCGCATCGTCCAAAACGAAAACTTGAAATCTCGTTCAATTTCAATGATTTTATATTCTATCGATGCAGAATAAAGAATATAACAAGAATATAACGTTTTTACTATGTTTAAATACGCGTTTTCATAGGATAATTGTCGAAAAACGTAATCGACATACGCGAATTTCGGTATATGCGAAGATAAAATCGTGAAATCTTTAATAATACTTGTGCCACAGTTGAAAAATGTTACCAATCGATTCAGAACATTGCATTTCATAAGATCAAACATCTATTTTATATTGGAATCAAAGTTTTTAACATTCTTTCATATCGTATATACGATTTTTCGCTCATATACGCGTATCGTCGAAAAACCAAAACTTGAAATCACGTTCAATTTCAATGATTTTATATTCTATCGATGCAGAATAAAGAATATAACAAGAATATAACGTTTTTACTATGTTTAAATACGCGTTTTCATATGATAATTGTCGAAAAACGTAATCGACATACGCGAATTTCGGTATATGCGAAGATAAAATCGTGAAATCTTTAATAATACTTGTGCCACGGATAGAAAAATGTTACCAATCGATTCAGAACATTGCATTTCATAAGATCAAACATCTATTTTATATTGGAATCAAAGTTTTTAACATTCTTTCATATCGTATATACGATTTTTCGCTCATATACGCGTATCGTCGAAAAACGAAAACTTGAAATCTCGTTCAATTTCAATGATTTTATATTCTATCGATGCAGAATAAAGAATATAACAAGAATATAACGTTTTTACTATGTTTAAATACGCGTTTTCATAGGATAATTGTCGAAAAACGTAATCGACATACGCGAATTTCGGTATATGCGAAGATAAAATCGTGAAATCTTTAATAATACTTGTGCCACAGTTAGAGAAATGTTACCAATCGATTCAGAACATTGCATTTCATAAGATCAAACATCTATTTTATATTGGAATCAAAGTTTTTAACATTCTTTCATATCGTATATACGATTTTTCGCTCATATACGCGTATCGTCGAAAAACGAAAACTTGAAATCTCGTTCAATTTCAATGATTTTATATTCTATCGATGCAGAATAAAGAATATAACAAGAATATAACGTTTTTACTATGTTTAAATACGCGTTTTCATATGATAATTGTCGAAAAACGTAATCGACATACGCGAATTTCGGTATATGCGAAGATAAAATCGTGAAATCTTTAATAATACTTGTGCCACAGTTAGAAAAATGTTACCAATCGATTCAGAACATTGCATTTCATAAGATCAAACATCTAGTTTATATTGGAATCAAAGTTTTTAACATTCTTTCATATCGTATATACGATTTTTCGCTCATATACGCGTATCGTCGAAAAATGAAAACTTGAAATCTCGTTCAATTTCAATGATTTTATATTCTATCGATGCAGAATAAAGAATATAACAAGAATATAACGTTTTTACTATGTTTAAATACGCGTTTTCATATGATAATTGTCGAAAAACGTAATCGACATACGCGAATTTCGGTATATGCGAAGATAAAATCGTGAAATCTTTAATAATACTTGTGTCACAGTTAGAAAAATGTTACCAATCGATTCAGAACATTGCATTTCATAAGATCAAACATCTATTTTATATTGGAATAAAAAATTTTTAACATTCTTTCATATCGTATATACGATTTTTCGCTCATATACGCGAATCGTCGAAAATCCAAAACTTGAAATCTCGTTAAATTTCAATGATTTTATATTCTATCGATGCAGAATAAAGAATATAACAAGAATATAACGTTTTTACTATGTTTAAATACGCGTTTTCATATGATAATTGTCGAAAAACGTAATCGGCATACGCGAATTTCGGTATATGCGAAGATAAAATCGTGAAATCTTTAATAATACTTGTGCCACAGTTAGAAAAATGTTACCAATCGATTCAGAACATTGCATTTCATAAGATCAAACATCTATTTTATATTGGAATCAAAGTTTTTAACATTCTTTCATATCGTATATACGATTTTTCGCTCATATACGCGTATCGTCGAAAAACGAAAACTTGAAATCTCGTTCAATTTCAATGATTTTATATTCTATCGATGCAGAATAAAGAATATAACAAGAATATAACGTTTTTACTATGTTTAAATACGCGTTTTCATATGATAATTGTCGAAAAACGTAATCGACATACGCGAATTTCGGTATATGCGAAGATAAAATCGTGAAATCTTTAATAATACTTGTGCCACAGTTAGAAAAATGTTACCAATCGATTCAGAACATTGCATTTCATAAGATCAAACATCTAGTTTATATTGGAATCAAAGTTTTTAACATTCTTTCATATCGTATATACGATTTTTCGCTCATATACGCGTATCGTCGAAAAATGAAAACTTGAAATCTCGTTCAATTTCAATGATTTTATATTCTATCGATGCAGAATAAAGAATATAACAAGAATATAACGTTTTTACTATGTTTAAATACGCGTTTTCATATGATAATTGTCGAAAAACGTAATCGACATACGCGAATTTCGGTATATGCGAAGATAAAATCGTGAAATCTTTAATAATACTTGTGCCACAGTTAGAAAAATGTTACCAATCGATTCAGAACATTGCATTTCATAAGATCAAACATCTAGTTTATATTGGAATCAAAGTTTTTAACATTCTTTCATATCGTATATACGATTTTTCGCTCATATACGCGTATCGTCGAAAAACGAAAACTTGAAATCTCGTTCAATTTCAATGATTTTATATTCTATCGATGCAGAATAAAGAATATAACAAGAATATAACGTTTTTACTATGTTTAAATACGCGTTTTCATATGATAATTGTCGAAAAACGTAATCGACATACGCGAATTTCGGTATATGCGAAGATAAAATCGTGAAATCTTTAATAATACTTGTGCCACAGTTAGAAAAATGTTACCAATCGATTCAGAACATTGCATTTCATAAGATCAAACATCTATTTTATATTGGAATCAAAGTTTTTAACATTCTTTCATATCGTATATACGATTTTTCGCTCATATACGCGTATCGTCGAAAAACGAAAACTTGAAATCTCGTTCAATTTCAATGATTTTATATTCTATCGATGCAGAATAAAGAATATAACAAGAATATAACGTTTTTACTATGTTTAAATACGCGTTTTCATATGATAATTGTCGAAAAACGTTATCGACATACGCGAATTTCGGTATATGCGAAGATAAAATCGTGAAATCTTTAATAATACTTGTGCCACAGTTAGAAAAATGTTACCAATCGATTCAGAACATTGCATTTCATAAGATCAAACATCTATTTTATATTGGAATCAAAGTTTTTAACATTCTTTCATATCGTATATACGATTTTTCGCTTATATACGCGTATCGTCGAAAAACGAAAACTTGAAATCTCGTTCAATTTCAATGATTTTATATTCTATCGATGCAGAATAAAGAATATAACAAGAATATAACGTTTTTACTATGTTTAAATATGCGTTTTCATATGATAATTGTCGAAAAACGTAATCGACATACGCGAATTTCGGTATATGCGAAGATAAAATCGTGAAATCTTTAATAATACTTGTGCCACAGTTAGAAAAATGTTATCAATCGATTCAGAACATTGCATTTCATAAGATCAAACATCTATTTTATATTGGAATCAAAGTTTTTAACATTCTTTCATATCGTATATACGATTTTTCGCTCATATACGCGTATCGTCGAAAAACGAAAACTTGAAATCTCGTTCAATTTCAATGATTTTATATTCTATCGATGCATAATAAAGAATATAACAAGAATATAACGTTTTTACTATGTTTAAATACGCGTTTTCATATGATAATTGTCGAAAAACGTAATCGACATACGCGAATTTCGGTATATGCGAAGATAAAATCGTGAAATCTTTAATAATACTTGTGCAACAGTTAGAAAAATGTTACCAATCGATTCAGAACATTGCATTTCATAAGATCAAACATCTATTTTATATTGGAATCAAAGTTTTTAACATTCTTTCATATCGTATATACGATTTTTCGCTCATATACGCGTATCGTCGAAAAACGAAAACTTGAAATCTCGTTCAATTTCAATGATTTTATATTCTATCGATGCAGAATAAAGAATATAACAAGAATATAACGTTTTTACTATGTTTAAATACGCGTTTTCATATGATAATTGTCGAAAAACGTAATCGACATACGCGAATTTCGGTATATGCGAAGATAAAATCGTGAAATCTTTAATAATACTTGTGCCACAGTTAGAGAAATGTTACCAATCGATTCAGAACATTGCATTTCATAAGATCAAACATCTATTTTATATTGGAATCAAAGTTTTTAACATTCTTTCATATCGTATATACGATTTTTCGCTGATATACGCGTATCGTCGAAAAACGAAAACTTGAAATCTCGTTCAATTTCAATGATTTTATATTCTATCGATGCAGAATAAAGAATATAACAAGAATATAACGTTTTTACTATGTTTAAATACGCGTTTTCATATGATAATTGTCGAAAAACGTAATCGACATACGCGAATTTCGGTATATGCGAAGATAAAATCGTGAAATCTTTAATAATACTTGTGCCACAGTTAGAAAAATGTTACCAATCGATTCAGAACATTGCATTTCATAAGATCAAACATCTATTTTATATTGGAATCAAAGTTTTTAACATTCTTTCATATCGTATATACGATTTTTCGCTCATATACGCGTATCGTCGAAAAACGAAAACTTGAAATCTCGTTCAATTTCAATGATTTTATATTCTATCGATGAAGAATAAAGAATATAACAAGAATATAACGTTTTTACTATGTTTAAATACGCGTTTTCATATGATAATTGTCGAAAAACGTAATCGACATACGCGAATTTCGGTATATGCGAAGATAAAATCGTGAAATCTTTAATAATACTTGTGCCACAGTTAGAAAAATGTTACCAATCGATTCAGAACATTGCATTTCATAAGATCAAACATCTATTTTATATTGGAATCAAAGTTTTTAACATTCTTTCATATCGTATATACGATTTTTCGCTCATATACGCGTATCGTCGAAAAACGAAAACTTGAAATCTCGCTCAATTTCAATGATTTTATATTCTATCGATGCAGAATAAAGAATATAACAAGAATATAACGTTTTTACTATGTTTAAATACGCGTTTTCATATGATAATTGTCGAAAAACGTAATCGACATACGCGAATTTCGGTATATGCGAAGATAAAATCGTGAAATCTTTAATAATACTTGTGCCACAGTTAGAAAAATGTTACCAATCGATTCAGAACATTGCATTTCATAAGATCAAACATCTATTTTATATTGGAATCAAAGTTTTTAACATTCTTTCATATCGTATATACGATTTTTCGCTCATATACGCGTATCGTCGAAAAACGAAAACTTGAAATCTCGTTCAATTTCAATGATTTTATATTCTATCGATGCAGAATAAAGAATATAACAAGAATATAACGTTTTTACTATGTTTAAATACGCGTTTTCATATGATAATTGTCGAAAAACGTAATCGACATACGCGAATTTCGGTATATGCGAAGATAAAATCGTGAAATCTTTAATAATACTTGTGCCACAGTTAGAAAAATGTTACCAATCGATTCAGAACATTGCATTTCATAAGATCAAACATCTATTTTATATTGGAATCAAAGTTTTTAACATTCTTTCATATCGTATATACGATTTTTCGCTCATATACGCGTATCGTCGAAAAACGAAAACTTGAAATCTCGTTCAATTTCAATGATTTTATATTCTATCGATGCAGAATAAAGAATATAACAAGAATATAACGTTTTTACTATGTTTAAATACGCGTTTTCATATGATAATTGTCGAAAAACGTAATCGACATACGCGAATTTCGGTATATGCGAAGATAAAATCGTGAAATCTTTAATAATACTTGTGCCACAGTTAGAAAAATGTTACCAATCGATTCAGAACATTGCATTTCATAAGATCAAACATCTATTTTATATTGGAATCAAAGTTTTTAACATTCTTTCATATCGTATATACGATTTTTCGCTCATATACGCGAATCGTCGAAAAACGAAAACTTGAAATCTCGTTCAATTTCAATGATTTTATATTCTATCGATGCAGAATAAAGAATATAACAAGAATATAACGTTTTTACTATGTTTAAATACGCGTTTTCATATGATAATTGTCGAAAAACGTAATCGACATATGCGAATTTCGGTATATGCGAAGATAAAATCGTGAAATCTTTAATAATACTTGTGCCACAGTTAGAAAAATGTTACCAATCGATTCAGAACATTGCATTTCATAAGATCAAACATCTATTTTATATTGGAATCAAAGTTTTTAACATTCTTTCATATCGTATATACGATTTTTCGCTCATATACGCGTATCGTCGAAAAACGAAAACTTGAAATCTCGTTCAATTTCAATGATATTATATTCTATCGATGCAGAATAAAGAATATAACAAGAATATAACGTTTTTACTATGTTTAAATACGCGTTTTCATATGATAATTGTCGAAAAACGTAATCGACATACGCGAATTTCGGTATATGCGAAGATAAAATCGTGAAATCTTTAATAATACTTGTGCCACAGTTAGAAAAATGTTACCAATCGATTCAGAACATTGCATTTCATAAGATCAAACATCTATTTTATATTGGAATCAAAGTTTTTAACATTCTTTCATATCGTATATACGATTTTTCGCTCATATACGCGTATCGTCGAAAAACGAAAACTTGAAATCTCGTTCAATTTCAATGATTTTATATTCTATCGATGCAGAATAAAGAATATAACAAGAATATAACGTTTTTACTATGTTTAAATACGCGTTTTCATATGATAATTGTCGAAAAACTTAATCGACATACGCGAATTTCGGTATATGCGAAGATAAAATCGTGAAATCTTTAATAATACTTGTGCCACAGTTAGAGAAATGTTACCAATCGATTCAGAACATTGCATTTCATAAGATCAAACATCTATTTTATATTGGAATCAAAGTTTTTAACATTCTTTCATATCGTATATACGATTTTTCGCTCATATATGCGTATCGTCGAAAAACGAAAACTTGAAATCTCGTTCAATTTCAATGATTTTATATTCTATCGATGCAGAATAAAGAATATAACAAGAATATAACGTTTTTACTATGTTTAAATACGCGTTTTCATATGATAATTGTCGAAAAACGTAATCGACATACGCGAATTTCGGTATATGCGAAGATAAAATCGTGAAATCTTTAATAATACTTGTGCCACAGTTAGAAAAATGTTACCAATCGATTCAGAACATTGCATTTCATAAGATCAAACATCTATTTTATATTGGAATCAAAGTTTTTAATATTCTTTCATATCGTATATACGATTTTTCGCTCATATACGCGTATCGTCGAAAAACGAAAACTTGAAATCTCGTTCAATTTCAATGATTTTATATTCTATCGATGCAGAATAAAGAATATAACAAGAATATAACGTTTTTACTATGTTTAAATACGCGTTTTCATATGATAATTGTCGAAAAACCTAATCGACATACGCGAATTTCGGTATATGCGAAGATAAAATCGTGAAATCTTTAATAATACTTGTGCCACAGTTAGAAATATGTTACCAATCGATTCAGAACATTGCATTTCATAAGATCAAACATCTATTTTATATTGGAATCAAAGTTTTTAACATTCTTTCATATCGTATATACGATTTTTCGCTCATATACGCGTATCGTCGAAAAACGAAAACTTGAAATCTCGTTCAATTTCAATGATTTTATATTCTATCGATGCAGAATAAAGAATATAACAAGAATATAACGTTTTTACTATGTTTAAATACGCGTTTTCATATGATAATTGTCGAAAAACGTAATCGACATACGCGAATTTCGGTATATGCGAAGATAAAATCGTGAAATCTTTAATAATACTTGTGCCACAGTTAGAAAAATGTTACCAATCGATTCAGAACATTGCATTTCATAAGATCAAACATCTATTTTATATTGGAATCAAAGTTTTTAACATTCTTTCATATCGTATATACGATTTTTCGCTCATATACGCGTATCGTCGAAAAACGAAAACTTGAAATCTCGTTCAATTTCAATGATTTTATATTCTATCGATGCAGAATAAAGAATATAACAAGAATATAACGTTTTTACTATGTTTAAATACGCGTTTTCATATGATAATTGTCGAAAAACGTAATCGACATACGCGAATTTCGGTATATGCGAAGATAAAATCGTGAAATCTTTAATAATACTTGTGCCACAGTTAGAAAAATGTTACCAATCGATTCAGAACATTGCATTTCATAAGATCAAACATCTATTTTATATTGGAATCAAAGTTTTTAATATTCTTTCATATCGTATATACGATTTTTCGCTCATATACGCGTATCGTCGAAAAACGAAAACTTGAAATCTCGTTCAATTTCAATGATTTTATATTCTATCGATGCAGAATAAAGAATATAACAAGAATATAACGTTTTTACTATGTTTAAATACGCGTTTTCATATGATAATTGTCGAAAAACCTAATCGACATACGCGAATTTCGGTATATGCGAAGATAAAATCGTGAAATCTTTAATAATACTTGTGCCACAGTTAGAAATATGTTACCAATCGATTCAGATCATTGCATTTCATAAGATCAAACATCTATTTTATATTGGAATCAAAGTTTTTAACATTCTTTCATATCGTATATACGATTTTTCGCTCATATACGCGTATCGTCGAAAAACGAAAACTTGAAATCTCGTTCAATTTCAATGATTTTATATTCTATCGAAGCAGAATAAAGAATATAACAAGAATATAACGTTTTTACTATGTTTAAATACGCGTTTTCATATGATAATTGTCGAAAAACGTAATCGACATACGCGAATTTCGGTATATGCGAAGATAAAATCGTGAAATCTTTAATAATACTTGTGCCACAGTTAGAAAAATGTTACCAATCGATTCAGAACATTGCATTTCATAAGATCAAACATCTATTTTATATTGGAATCAAAGTTTTTAACATTCTTTCATATCGTATATACGATTTTTCGCTCATATACGCGTATCGTCGAAAAACGAAAACTTGAAATCTCGTTCAATTTCAATGATTTTATATTCTATCGATGCAGAATAAAGAATATAACAAGAATATAACGTTTTTACTATGTTTAAATACGCGTTTTCATATGATAATTGTCGAAAAACGTAATCGACATACGCGAATTTCGGTATATGCGAAGATAAAATCGTGAAATCTTTAATAATACTTGTGCCACAGTTAGAAAAATGTTACCAATCGATTCAGAACATTGCATTTCATAAGATCAAACATCTATTTTATATTGGAATCAAAGTTTTTAACATTCTTTCATATCGTATATACGATTTTTCGCTCATATACGCGTATCGTCGAAAAACGAAAACTTGAAATCTCGTTCAATTTCAATGATTTTATATTCTATCGATGCAGAATAAAGAATATAACAAGAATATAACGTTCTTACTATGTTTAAATACGCGTTATCATATGATAATTGTCGAAAAACGTAATCGACATACGCGAATTTCGGTATATGCGAAGATAAAATCGTGAAATCTTTAATAATACTTGTGCCACAGTTAGAAAAATGTTACCAATCGATTCAGAACATTGCATTTCATAAGAACAAACATCTATTTTATATTGGAATCAAAGTTTTTAACATTCTTTCAAATCGTATATACGATTTTTCGCTCATATTCGCGTATCGTCGAAAAACGAAAACTTGAAATCTCGTTCAATTTCAATGATTTTATATTCTATCGATGCAGAATAAAGAATATAACAAGAATATAACGTTTTTACTATGTTTAAATACGCGTTTTCATATGATAATTGTCGAAAAACGTAATCGACATACGCGAATTTCGGTATATGCGAAGATAAAATCGTGAAATCTTTAATAATACTTGTGCCACAGTTAGAAAAATGTTACCAATCGATTCAGAACATTGCATTTCATAAGATCAAACATCTATTTTAAATTGGAATCAAAGTTTTTAACATTCTTTCATATCGTATATACGATTTTTCGCTCATATACGCGTATCGTCGAAAAACGAAAACTTGAAATCTCGTTCAATTTCAATGATTTTATATTCTATCGATGCAGAATAAAGAATATAACAAGAATATAACGTTTTTACTATGTTTAAATACGCGTTTTCATATGATAATTGTCGAAAAACGTAATCGACATACGCGAATTTCGGTATATGCGAAGATAAAATCGTGAAATCTTTAATAATACTTGTGCCACAGTTAGAAAAATGTTACCAATCGATTCAGAACATTGCATTTCATAAGATCAAACATCTATTTTATATTGGAATCAAAGTTTTTAACATTCTTTCATATCGTATATACGATTTTTCGCTCATATACGCGTATCGTCGAAAAACGAAAACTTGAAATCTCGTTCAATTTCAATGATTTTATATTCTATCGATGCAGAATAAAGAATATAACAAGAATATAACGTTTTTACTATGTTTAAATACGCGTTTTCATATGATAATTGTCGAATAACGTAATCGACATACGCGAATTTCGGTATATGCGAAGATAAAATCGTGAAATCTTTAATAATACTTGTGCCACAGTTAGAGAAATGTTACCAATCGATTCAGAACATTGCATTTCATAAGATCAAACATCTATTTTATATTGGAATCAAAGTTTTTAACATTCTTTCATATCGTATATACGATTTTTCGCTCATATACGCGTATCGTCGAAAAACGAAAACTTGAAATCTCGTTCAATTTCAATGATTTTATATTCTATCGATGCAGAATAAAGAATATAACAAGAATATAACGTTTTTACTATGTTTAAATACGCGTTTTCATATGATAATTGTCGAAAAACTTTATCGACATACGCGAATTTCGGTATATGCGAAGATAAAATCGTGAAATCTTTAATAATACTTGTGCCACAGTTAGAAAAATGTTACCAATCGATTCAGAACATTGCATTTCATAAGAACAAACATCTATTTTATATTGGAATCAAAGTTTTTAACATTCTTTCATATCGTATATACGATTTTTCGCTCATATACGCGTATCGTCGAAAAACGAAAACTTGAAATCTCGTTCAATTTCAATGATTTTATATTCTATCGATGCAGAATAAAGAATATAACAAGAATATAACGTTTTTACTATGTTTAAATACGCGTTTTCATATGATAATTGTCGAAAAACGTAATCGACATACGCGAATTTCGGTATATGCGAAGATAGAATCGTGAAATCTTTAATAATACTTGTGCCACAGTTAGAAAAATGTTACCAATCGATTCAGATCATTGCATTTCATAAGATCAAACATCTATTTTATATTGGAATCAAAGTTTTTAACATTCTTTCATATCGTATATACGATTTTTCGCTCATATACGCGTATCGTCGAAAAACGAAAACTTGAAATCTCGTTCAATTTCAATGATTTTATATTCTATCGATGCAGAATAAAGAATATAACAAGAATATAACGTTTTTACTATGTTTAAATACGCGTTTTCATATGATAATTGTCGAAAAACGTAATCGACATACGCGAATTTCGGTATATGCGAAGATAAAATCGTGAAATCTTTAATAATACTTGTGCCACAGTTAGAGAAATGTTACCAATCGATTCAGAACATTGCATTTCATAAGATCAAACATCTATTTTATATTGGAATCAAAGTTTTTAACATTCTTTCATATCGTATATACGATTTTTCGCTCATATACGCGTATCGTCGAAAAACGAAAACTTGAAATCTCGTTCAATTTCAATGATTTTATATTCTATCGATGCAGAATAAAGAATATAACAAGAATATAACGTTTTTACTATGCTTAAATACGCGTTTTCATATGATAATTGTCGAAAAACGTAATCGACATACGCGAATTTCGGTATATGCGAAGATAAAATCGTGAAATCTTTAATAATACTTGTGCCACAGTTAGAAAAATGTTACCAATCGATTCAGAATATTGCATTTCATAAGATCAAACATCTATTTTATATTGGAATCAAAGTTTTTAACATTCTTTCATATCGTATATACGATTTTTCGCTCATATACGCGTATCGTCGAAAAACGAAAACTTGAAATCTCGTTCAATTTCAATGATTTTATATTCTATCGATGCAGAATAAAGAATATAACAAGAATATAACGTTTTTACTATGTTTAAATACACGTTTTCATATGATAATTGTCGAAAAACGTAATCGACATACGCGAATTTCGGTATATGCGAAGATAAAATCGTGAAATCTTTAATAATACTTGTGCCACAGTTAGAAAAATGTTACCAATCGATTCAGAACATTGCATTTCATAAGATCAAACATCTATTTTATATTGGAATCAAAGTTTTTAACATTCTTTCATATCGTATATACGATTTTTCGCTCATATACGCGTATCGTCTTAAAACGAAAACTTGAAATCTCGTTCAATTTCAATGATTTTATATTCTATCGATGCAGAATAAAGAATATAACAAGAATATAACGTTTTTACTATGTTTAAATACGCGTTTTCATATGATAATTGTCGAAAAACGTAATCGACATACGCGAATTTCGGTATATGCGAAGATAAAATCGTGAAATCTTTAATAATACTTGTGCCACAGTTAGAAAAATGTTACCAATCGATTCAGAACATTGCATTTCATAAGATCAAACATCTATTTTATATTGGAATCAAAGTTTTTAACATTCTTTCATATCGTATATACGATTTTTCGCTCATATACGCGTATCGTCGAAAAACGAAAACTTGAAATCTCGTTCAATTTCAATGATTTTATATTCTATCGATGCAGAATAAAGAATATAACAAGAATATAACGTTTTTACTATGTTTAAATACGCGTTTTCATATGATAATTGTCGAAAAACGTAATCGACATACGCGAATTTCGGTATATGCGAAGATAAAATCGTGAAATCTTTAATAATACTTGTGCCACAGTTAGAGAAATGTTACCAATCGATTCAGAACATTGCATTTCATAAGATCAAACATCTATTTTATATTGGAATCAAAGTTTTTAACATTCTTTCATATCGTATATACGATTTTTCGCTCATATACGCGTATCGTCGAAAAACGAAAACTTGAAATCTCGTTCAATTTCAATGATTTTATATTCTATCGATGCAGAATAAAGAATATAACAAGAATATAACGTTTTTACTATGTTTAAATACGCGTTTTCATATGATAATTGTCGAAAAACGTAATCGACATACGCGAATTTCGGTATATGCGAAGATAGAATCGTGAAATCTTTAATAATACTTGTGCCACAGTTAGAAAAATGTTACCAATCGATTCAGAACATTGCATTTCATAAGATCAAACATCTATTTTATATTGGAATCAAAGTTTTTAACATTCTTTCATATCGTATATACGATTTTTCGCTCATATACGCGTATCGTCGAAAAACGAAAACTTGAAATCTCGTTCAATTTCAATGATTTTATATTCTATCGATGCAGAATAAAGAATATAACAAGAATATAACGTTTTTACTATGTTTAAATACGCGTTTTCATATGATAATTGTCGAAAAACGTAATCGACATACGCGAATTTCGGTATATGCGAAGATAAAATCGTGAAATCTTTAATAATACTTGTGCCACAGTTAGAAAAATGTTACCAATCGATTCAGAACATTGCATTTCATAAGATCAAACATCTATTTTATATTGGAATCAAAGTTTTTAACATTCTTTCAAATCGTATATACGATTTTTCGCTCATATACGCGTATCGTCGAAAAACGAAAACTTGAAATCTCGTTCAATTTCAATGATTTTATATTCTATCGATGCAGAATAAAGAATATAACAAGAATATAACGTTTTTACTATGTCTAAATACGCGTTTTCATATGATAATTGTCGAAAAACGTAATCGACATACGCGAATTTCGGTATATGCGAAGATAAAATCGTGAAATCTTTAATAATACTTGTGCCACAGTTAGAAAAATGTTACCAATCGATTCAGAACATTGCATTTCATAAGATCAAACATCTATTTTATATTGGAATCAAAGTTTTTAACATTCTTTCATGTCGTATATACGATTTTTCGTTCATATACGCGTATCGTCGAAAAACGATAACTTGAAATCTCGTTCAATTTCAATGATTTTATATTCTATCGATGCAGAATAAAGAATATAACAAGAATAAAACGTTTTTACTATGTTTAAATACGCGTTTTCATATGATAATTGTCGAAAAACGTAATCGACATACGCGAATTTCGGTATATGCGAAGATAAAATCGTGAAATCTTTAATAATACTTGTGCCACAGTTAGAAAAATGTTACCAATCGATTCAGAACATTGCATTTCATAAGATCAAACATCTATTTTATATTGGAATCAAAGTTTTTAACATTCTTTCATATCGTATATACGATTTTTCGCTCATATACGCGTATCGTCGAAAAACGAAAACTTGAAATCTCGTTCAATTTCAATGATTTTATATTCTATCGATGCAGAATAAAGAATATAACAAGAATATAACGTTTTTACTATGTTTAAATACGCGTTTTCATATCATAATTGTCGAAAAACGTAATCGACATACGCGAATTTCGGTATATGCGAAGATAAAATCGTGAAATCTTTAATAATACTTGTGCCACAGTTAGAAAAATGTTACCAATCGATTCAGAACATTGCATTTCATAAGATCAAACATCTATTTTATATTGGAATCAAAGTTTTTAACATTCTTTCATATCGTATATACGATTTTTCGCTCATATACGCGTATCGTCGAAAATCGAAGACTTGAAATCTCGTTCAATTTCAATGATTTTATATTCTATCGATGCAGAATAAAGAATATAACAAGAATATAACGTTTTTACTATGTTTAAATAGGCGTTTTCATATTATAATTGTCGAAAAACGTAATCGACATACGCGAATTTCGGTATATGCGAAGATAAAATCGTGAAATCTTTAATAATACTTGTGCCACAGTTATAAAAATGTTACCAATCGATTCAGAACATTGCATTTCATAAGATCAAACATCTATTTTATATTGGAATCAAAGTTTTTAACATTCTTTCATATCGTATATACGATTTTTCGCTCATATACGCGTATCGTCGAAAAACGAAAACTTGAAATCTCGTTCAATTTCAATGATTTTATATTCTATCGATGCAGAATAAAGAATATAACAAGAATATAACGTTTTTACTATGTTTAAATACGCGTTTTCATATGATAATTGTCGAAAAACGTAATCGACATACGCGAATTTCGGTATATGCGAAGATAAAATCGTGAAATCTTTAATAATACTTGTGCCACAGTTAGAAAAATGTTACCAATCGATTCAGAACATTGCATTTCATAAGATCAAACATCTATTTTATATTGGAATCAAAGTTTTTAACATTCTTTCATATCGTATATACGATTTTTCGCTCATATACGCGTATCGTCGAAAAACGAAAACTTGAAATCTCGTTCAATTTCAATGATTTTATATTCTATCGATGCAGAATAAAGAATATAACAAGAATATAACGTTTTTACTATGTTTAAATACGCGTTTTCATATCATAATTGTCGAAAAACGTAATCGACATACGCGAATTTCGGTATATGCGAAGATAAAATCGTGAAATCTTTAATAATACTTGTGCCACAGTTAGAAAAATGTTACCAATCGATTCAGAACATTGCATTTCATAAGATCAAACATCTATTTTATATTGGAATCAAAGTTTTTAACATTCTTTCATATCGTATATACGATTTTTCGCTCATATACGCGTATCGTCGAAAAGCGAAGACTTGAAATCTCGTTCAATTTCAATGATTTTATATTCTATCGATGCAGAATAAAGAATATAACAAGAATATAACGTTTTTACTATGTTTAAATAGGCGTTTTCATATTATAATTGTCGAAAAACGAAATCGACATACGCGAATTTCGGTATATGCGAAGATAAAATCGTGAAATCTTTAATAATACTTGTGCCACAGTTAGAAAAATGTTACCAATCGATTCAGAACATTGCATTTCATAAGATCAAACATCTATTTTATATTGGAATCAAAGTTTTTAACATTCTTTCATATCGTATATACGATTTTTCGCTCATATACGCGTATCGTCGAAAAACGAAAACTTGAAATCTCGTTCAATTTCAATGATTTTATATTCTATCGATGCAGAATAAAGAATATAACAAGAATATAACGTTTTTACTATGTTTAAATACGCGTTTTCATATGATAATTGTCGAAAAACGTAATCGACATACGCGAATTTCGGTATATGCGAAGATAAAATCGTGAAATCTTTAATAATACTTGTGCCACAGTTAGAAAAATGTTACCAATCGATTCAGAACATTGCATTTCATAAGATCAAACATCTATTTTATATTGGAATCAAAGTTTTTAACATTCTTTCATATCGTATATACGATTTTTCGCTCATATACGCGTATCGTCGAAAAGCGAAGACTTGAAATCTCGTTCAATTTCAATGATTTTATATTCTATCGATGCAGAATAAAGAATATAACAAGAATATAACGTTTTTACTATGTTTAAATAGGCGTTTTCATATTATAATTGTCGAAAAACGTAATCGACATACGCGAATTTCGGTATATGCGAAGATAAAATCGTGAAATCTTTAATAATACTTGTGCCACAGTTAGAAAAATGTTACCAATCGATTCAGAACATTGCATTTCATAAGATCAAACATCTATTTTATATTGGAATCAAAGTTTTTAACATTCTTTCATATCGTATATACGATTTTTCGCTCATATACGCGTATCGTCGAAAAGCGAAGACTTGAAATCTCGTTCAATTTCAATGATTTTATATTCTATCGATGCAGAATAAAGAATATAACAAGAATATAACGTTTTTACTATGTTTAAATACGCGTTTTCATATGATAATTGTCGAAAAACGTAATCGACATACGCGAATTTCGGTATATGCGAAGATAAAATCGTGAAATCTTTAATAATACTTGTGCCACAGTTAGAAAAATGTTACCAATCGATTCAGAACATTGCATTTCATAAGATCAAACATCTATTTTATATTGGAATCAAAGTTTTTAACATTCTTTCATATCGTATATACGATTTTTCGCTCATATACGCGTATCGTCGAAAAACGAAAACTTGAAATCTCGTTCAATTTCAATGATTTTATATTCTATCGATGCAGAATAAAGAATATAACAAGAATATAACGTTTTTACTATGTTTAAATACGCGTTTTCATATGATAATTGTCGAAAAACGTAATCGACATACGCGAATTTCGGTATATGCGAAGATAAAATCGTGAAATCTTTAATAATACTTGTGCCACAGTTAGAAAAATGTTACCAATCGATTCAGAACATTGCATTTCATAAGATCAAACATCTATTTTATATTGGAATCAAAGTTTTTAACATTCTTTCATATCGTATATACGATTTTTCGCTCATATACGCGTATCGTCGAAAAACGAAAACTTGAAATCTCGTTCAATTTCAATGATTTTATATTCTATCGATGCAGAATAAAGAATATAACAAGAATATAACGTTTTTACTATGTTTAAATACGCGTTTTCATATGATAATTGTCGAAAAACGTAATCGACATACGCGAATTTCGGTATATGCGAAGATAAAATCGTGAAATCTTTGATAATACTTGTGCCACAGTTAGAAAAATGTTACCAATCGATTCAGAACATTGCATTTCATAAGATCAAACATCTATTTTATATTGGAAACAAAGTTTTTAACATTCTTTCATATCGTATATACGATTTTTCGCTCATATACGCGTATCGTCGAAAAACGAAAACTTGAAATCTCGTTCAATTTCAATAATTTTACATTCTATCGATGCAGAATAAAGAATATAACAAGAATATAAAGTTTTTACTATGTTTAAATACGCGTTTTCATATGATAATTGTCGAAAAACGTAATCGACATACGCGAATTTCGGTATATGCGAAGATAAAATCGTGAAATCTTTAATAATACTTGTGCCACAGTTAGAAAAATGTTACCAATCGATTCAGAACATTGCATTTCATAAGATCAAACATCTATTTTATATTGGAATCAAAGTTTTTAACATTCTTTCATATCGTATATACGATTGTTCGCTCATATACGCGTATCGTCGAAAAACGAAAACTTGAAATCTCGTTCAATTTCAATGATTTTATATTCTATCGATGCAGAATAAAGAATATAACAAGAATATAACGTTTTTACTATGTTTAAATACGCGTTTTCATATGATAATTGTCGAAAAACGTAATCGACATACGCGAATTTCTGTATATGCGAAGATAAAATCGTGAAATCTTTAATAATACTTGTGCCACAGTTAGAAAAATGTTACCAATCGATTCAGAACATTGCATTTCATAAGATCAAACATCTATTTTATATTGGAATCAAAGTTTTTAACATTCTTTCATATCGTATATACGATTTTTCGCTCATATACGCGTATCGTCGAAAAACCAAAACTTGAAATCTCGTTCAATTTCAATGATTATATTCTATCGATGCAGAATAAAGAATATAACAAGAATATAACGTTTTTACTATGTTTAAATACGCGTTTTCATATGATAATTGTCGAAAAACGTAATCGACATACGCGAATTTCGGTATATGCGAAGATAAAATCGTGAAATCTTTAATAATACTTGTGCCACAGTTAGAAAAATGTTACCAATCGATTCAGAACATTGCATTTCATAAGATCAAACATCTATTTTATATTGGAATCAAAGTATTTAACATTCTTTCATATCGTATATACGATTTTTCGCTCATATACGCGTATCGTCGAAAAACGAAAACTTGAAATCTCGTTCAATTTCAATAATTTTACATTCTATCGATGCAGAATAAAGAATATAACAAGAATATAAAGTTTTTACTATGTTTAAATACGCGTTTTCATATGATAATTGTCGAAAAACGTAATCGACATACGCGAATTTCGGTATATGCGAAGATAAAATCGTGAAATCTTTAATAATACTTGTGCCACAGTTAGAAAAATGTTACCAATCGATTCAGAACATTGCATTTCATAAGATCAAACATCTATTTTATATTGGAATCAAAGTTTTTAACATTCTTTCATATCGTATATACGATTTTTCGCTCATATACGCGTATCGTCGAAAAACGAAAACTTGAAATCTCGTTCAATTTCAATAATTTTACATTCTATCGATGCAGAATAAAGAATATAACAAGAATATAAAGTTTTTACTATGTTTAAATACGCGTTTTCATATGATAATTGTCGAAAAACGTAATCGACATACGCGAATTTCGGTATATGCGAAGATAAAATCGTGAAATCTTTAATAATACTTGTGCCACAGTTAGAAAAATGTTACCAATCGATTCAGAACATTGCATTTCATAAGATCAAACATCTATTTTATATTGGAATCAAAGTTTTCAACATTCTTTCATATCGTATATACGATTGTTCGCTCATATACGCGTATCGTCGAAAAACGAAAACTTGAAATCTCGTTCAATTTCAATAATTTTACATTCTATCGATGCAGAATAAAGAATATAACAAGAATATAAAGTTTTTACTATGTTTAAATACACGTTTTCATATGATAATTGTCGAAAAACGTAATCGACATACGCGAATTTCGGTATATGCGAAGATAAAATCGTGAAATCTTTAATAATACTTGTGCCACAGTTAGAAAAATGTTACCAATCGATTCAGAACATTGCATTTCATAAGATCAAACATCTATTTTATATTGGAATCAAAGTTTTTAACATTCTTTCATATCGTATATACGATTTTTCGCTCATATACGCGTATCGTCGAAAAACGAAAACTTGAAATCTCGTTCAATTTCAATAATTTTACATTCTATCGATGCAGAATAAAGAATATAACAAGAATATAAAGTTTTTACTATGTTTAAATACGCGTTTTCATATGATAATTGTCGAAAAACGTAATCGACATACGCGAATTTCGGTATATGCGAAGATAAAATCGTGAAATCTTTAATAATACTTGTGCCACAGTTAGAAAAATGTTACCAATCGATTCAGAACATTGCATTTCATAAGATCAAACATCTATTTTATATTGGAATCAAAGTTTTTAACATTCTTTCATATCGTATATACGATTGTTCGCTCATATACGCGTATCGTCGAAAAACGAAAACTTGAAATCTCGTTCAATTTCAATGATTTTATATTCTATCGATGCAGAATAAAGAATATAACAAGAATATAACGTTTTTACTATGTTTAAATACGCGTTTTCATATGATAATTGTCGAAAAACGTAATCGACATACGCGAATTTCTGTATATGCGAAGATAAAATCGTGAAATCTTTAATAATACTTGTGCCACAGTTAGAAAAATGTTACCAATCGATTCAGAACATTGCATTTCATAAGATCAAACATCTATTTTATATTGGAATCAAAGTTTTTAACATTCTTTCATATCGTATATACGATTTTTCGCTCATATACGCGTATCGTCGAAAAACCAAAACTTGAAATCTCGTTCAATTTCAATGATTTTATATTCTATCGATGCAGAATAAAGAATATAACAAGAATGTAACGTTTTTACTATGTTTAAATACGCGTTTTCATATGATAATTGTCGAAAAACGTAATCGACATACGCGAATTTCGGTATATGCGAAGATAAAATCGTGAAATCTTTAATAATACTTGTGCCACAGTTAGAAAAATGTTACCAATCGATTCAGAACATTGCATTTCATAAGATCAAACATCTATTTTATATTGGAATCAAAGTTTTTAACATTCTTTCATATCGTATATACGATTGTTCGCTCATATACGCGTATCGTCGAAAAACGAAAACTTGAAATCTCGTTCAATTTCAATGATTTTATATTCTATCGATGCAGAATAAAGAATAAAACAAGATTATAACGATTTTACTATGTTTAAATACGCGTTTTCATATGATAATTGTCGAAAAACGTAATCGACATACGCGAATTTCGGTATATGCGAAGATAAAATCGTAAAATCTTTAATAATACTTGTGCCACAGTTAGAAAAATGTTACCAATCGATTCAGAACATTGCATTTCATAAGATCAAACATCTGTTTTATATTGGAATCAAAGTTTTTAACATCCTTTCATATAGTATATACGATTTTTCGCTCATATACGCGTATCGTCGAAAAACGAAAACTTGAAATCTCGTTCAATTTCATTGATTTTATATTCTATCGATGCAGAATAAAGAATATAACAAGAATATAACGTTTTTACTATGTTTAAATACGCGTTTTCATATGATAATTGTCGAAAGACGTAATCGACATACGCGAATTTCGGTATATGCGAAGATAAAATCGTGAAATCTTTAATATTACTTGTGCCACAGTTAGAAAAATGTTAACAATCGATTCAGAACATTGCATTTCATAAGATCAAACATCTATTTTATATTGGAATCAAAGTTTTTAACATTCTTTTATATCGTATATACGATTTTTCGCTCATATACGCGTATCGCCGAAAAACGAAAACTTGAAATCTCGTTCAATTTCATTGATTTTATATTCTATCGATGCAGAATAAAGAATATAACAAGATTATAACGTTTTTACAATGTTTAAATACGCGTTTTCATATGATAATTGTCGAAAAACGTAATCGACATACGCGAATTTCGGTATATGCGAAGATAAAATCGTGAAATCTTTAATTATACTTGTGCCACAGTTAGAAAAATGTTACCAATCGATTCAGAACATTGCATTTCATAAGTTCAAACATCTATTTTATATTGGAATCAAAGTTTTTAAATCCTTTCATATCGTATATACGATTTTTCGCTCATATACGCGTATCGTCGAAAAACGAAAACTTGAAATCTCGTTCAATTTCTATGATTTTATATTCTATCGATGCAGAATAAAGGATATAACAAGAATATAACGTTTTTACTATGTTTAAATACGCGTTTTCATATGATAATTGTCGAAAGACGTAATCGACATACGCGAATTTCGGTATATGCGAAGATAAAATCGTGAAATCTTTAATATTACTTGTGCCACAGTTAGAAAAATGTTACCAATCGATTCAGAACATTGCATTTCATAAGATCAAACATCTATTTTATATTGGAATCAAAGTTTTTAACATTCTTTTATATCGTATATACGATTTTTCGCTCATATACGCGTATCGCCGAAAAACGAAAACTTGAAATCTCGCTCAATTTCATTGATTTTATATTCTATCGATGCAGAATAAAGAATATAACAAGAATATAACGTTTTTACTATGTTTAAATACGCGTTTTCATATGATAATTGTCGAAAAACGTAATCGACATACGCGAATTTCGGTATATGCGAAGATAAAATCGTGAAATCTTTAATAATACTTGTGCCACATGTTAGAAAAATGTTACCAATCGATTCAGAACATTGCATTTCATAAGATCAAACATCTATTTTATATTGGAATCAAAGTTTTTAACATCCTTTCATATCGTATATACGATTATTCGCTCATATACGCGTATCGTCGAAAAACGAAAACTTGAAATCTCGTTCAATTTCATTGATTTTATATTCTATCGATGCAGAATAAAGAATATAACAAGAATATAACGTTTTTACTATGTTTAAATACGCGTTTTCATATGATAATTGTCGAAAAACTTAATCGACATACGCGAATTTCGGTATATGCGAAGATAAAATCGTGATATCTTTAATAATACTTGTGCCACAGTAAGAAAAATGTTACCAATCGATTCAGAACATTGCATTTCATAAGATCAAACATCTATTTTATATTGGAATCAAAGTTTTTAACATTCTTTCATATCGTATATACGATTTTTCGCTCATATACGCGTATCGTCGAAAAACGAAAACTTGAAATCTCGTTCAATTTCTATGATTTTATATTCTATCGATGCAGAATAAAGAATATAACAAGAATATAACGTTTTTACTATGTTTAAATACGCGTTTTCATATGATAATTGTCGAAAAACGTAATCGACATACGCGAATTTCGGTATATGCGAAGATAAAATCGTGAAATCTTTAATAATGCTTGTGCCACAGTTAGAAAAATGTTACCAATCGATTCAGAACATTGCATTTCATAAGATCAAACATCTATTTTATATTGGAATCAAAATTTTTAACATTCTTTCATATAGTATATACGATTTTTCGCTCATATACGCGTATCGTCGAAAAACGAAAACTTGAAATCTCGTTCAATTTCATTGATTTTATATTCTATCGATGCAGAATAAAGAATATAACGTTTTTACTATGTTTAAATACGCGTTTTCATATGATAATTGTCGAAAAACGTAATCGACATACGCGAATTTCGGTATTTGCGAAGATAAAATCGTGAAATCTTTAATTATACTTGTGCCACAGTTAGAAAAATGTGTCCAATCGATTCAGAACATTGCATTTCATAAGTTCAAACATCTATTTTATATTGGAATCAAAGTTTTTAACATCCTTTCATATCGTATATACGATTTTTCGCTCATATACGCGTATCGTTGAAAAACGAAAACTTGAAATCTCGTTCAATTTCATTGATTTTATATTCTATCGATGCAGAATAAAGAATATAACAAGAATATAACGTTTTTACTATGTTTAAATACGCGTTTTCATTTGATAATTGTCGAAAAACGTAATCGACATACGCGATTTTCGGTATATGCGAAGATAAAATCGTGAAATCTTTAATAATACTTGTGCCACAGTTAGAAAAATGTTACCAATCGATTCAGAACATTGCATTTCATAGGATCAAACATCTATTTTATATTGGAAACAAAGTTTTTAACATTCTTTCATATCGTATATACGATTTGTCGCTCATATACGCGTATCGTCGAAAAACGAAAACTTGAAATCTCGTTCAATTTCTATGATTTTATATTCTATCGATGCAGAATAAAGGATATAACAAGAATATAACGTTTTTACTATGTTTAAATACGCGTTTTCATATGATAATTGTCGAAAAACGTAATTGACATACGCGAATTTCGGTATTTGCGAAGATAAAATCGTGAAATCTTTAATAATACTTGTGCCACAGTTAAAAAAATGTTACCAATCGATTCAGAACATTGCATTTCATAAGATCAAACATCTATTTTATATTGGAATCATAGTTTTTAACATTCTTTCATATCGTATATACGATTTTTCGCTCATATACGCGTATCGTCGAAAAACGAAAACTTGAAATATCGTTCAATTTCATTGATTTTATATTCTATCGATGCAGAATAAAGAATATAACAAGAATATAACGTTTATACTATGTTTAAATACGCGTTTTCATATGATAATTGTCGAAAAACGTAATCGGCATACGCGAATTTCGGTATATGCGAAGATATAATCGTGAAATCTTTAATAATGCTTGTGCCACAGTTAGAAAAATGTTACCAATCGATTCAGAACATTGCATTTCATAAGATCAAACATCTATTTTATATTGGAAACAAAGTTTTTAACATTCTTTCATATCGTATATACGATTTTTCGCTCATATACGCGTATCGTCGAAAAACGAAAACTTGAAATCTCGTTCAATTTCTATGATTTTATATTCTATCGATGCAGAATAAAGGATATAACAAGAATATAACGTTTTTACTATGTTTAAATACGCGTTTTCATATGATAATTGTCGAAAAACGTAATCGACATACGCGAATTTCGGTATTTGCGAAGATAAAATCGTGAAATCTTTAATAATACTTGTGCCACAGTTAGAAAAATGTTACCAATCGATTCAGAACATTGCATTTCATAAGATCAAACATCTATTTTATATTGGAATCATAGTTTTTAACATTCTTTCATATCGTATATACGATTTTTCGCTCATATACGCGTATCGTCGAAAAACGAAAACTTGAAATATCGTTCAATTTCATTGATTTTATATTCTATCGATGCAGAATAAAGAATATAACAAGAATATAATGTTTTTACTATGTTTAAATACGCGTTTTCATATGATAATTGTCGAAAAACGTAATCGACATACGCGAATTTCGGTATATGCGAAGATAAAATCGTGAAATCTTTAATAATACTTGTGCCACAGTTAGAAAAATGTTACCAATCGATTCAGAACATTGCATTTCATAAGATCAAACATCTATTTTATATTGGAATCAAAGTTTTTAACATCCTTTCATATCGTATATACGATTATTCGCTCATATACGCGTATCGTCGAAAAACGAAAACTTGAAATCTCGTTCAATTTCATTGATTTTATATTCTATCGATGCAGAATAAAGAATATAACAAGAATATAACGTTTTTACTATGTTTAAATACGCGTTTTCATATGATAATTGTCGAAAAACTTAATCGACATACGCGAATTTCGGTATATGCGAAGATAAAATCGTGATATCTTTAATAATACTTGTGCCACAGTAAGAAAAATGTTACCAATCGATTCAGAACATTGCATTTCATAAGATCAATCATCTATTTTATATTGGAATCAAAGTTTTTAACATTCTTTCATATCGTATATACGATTTTTCGCTCATATACGCGTATCGTCGAAAAACGAAAACTTGAAATCTCGTTCAATTTCTATGATTTTATATTCTATCGATGCAGAATAAAGAATATAACAAGAATATAACGTTTTTACTATGTTTAAATACGCGTTTTCATATGATAATTGTCGAAAAATGTAATCGGCATACGCGAATTTCGGTATATGCGAAGATAAAATCGTGAAATCTTTAATAATACTTGTGCCACAGTTAGAAAAATGTTACCAATCGATTCAGAACATTGCATTTCATAAGATCAATCATCGATTTTATATTGGAATCAAAGTTTTTAACATCCTTTCATATCGTATATACGATTATTCGCTCATATACGCGTATCGTCGAAAAACGAAAACTTGAAATCTCGTTCAATTTCATTGATTTTATATTCTATCGATGCAGAATAAAGAATATAACAAGAATATAACGTTTTTACTATGTTTAAATACGCGTTTTCATATGATAATTGTCGAAAAACGTAATCGACATACGCGAATTTCGGTATATGCGAAGATAAAATCGTGAAATCTTTAATAATGCTTGTGCCACAGTTAGAAAAATGTTACCAATCGATTCAGAACATTGCATTTCATAAGATCAAACATCTATTTTATATTGGAATCAAAATTTTTAACATTCTTTCATATCGTATATACGATTATTCGCTCATATACGCGTATCGTCGAAAAACGAAAACTTGAGATCTCGTTCAATTTCATTGATTTTATATTCTATCGATGCAGAATAAAGAATATAACAAGAATATAAAGTTTTTACTATGTTTAAATACGCGTTTTCATATGATAATTGTCGAAAAACGTAATCGGCATACGCGAATTTCGGTATATGCGAAGATAAAATCGTGAAATCTTTAATAATACTTGTGCCACAGTTAGAAAAATGTTACCAATCGATTCAGAACATTGCATTTCATAAGATCAATCATCGATTTTATATTGGAATCAAAGTTTTTAACATCCTTTCATATCGTATATACGATTATTCGCTCATATACGCGTATCGTCGAAAAACGAAAACTTGAAATCTCGTTCAATTTCATTGATTTTATATTCTATCGATGCAGAATAAAGAATATAACAAGAATATAACGTTTTTACTATGTTTAAATACGCGTTTTCATATGATAATTGTCGAAAAACGTAATCGGCATACGCGAATTTCGGTATATGCGAAGATAAAATCGTGAAATCTTTAATAATACTTGTGCCACAGTTAGAAAAATGTTACCAATCGATTCAGAACATTGCATTTCATAAGATCAAACATCTATTTTATATTGGAATCAAAGTTTTTAACATTCTTTCATATCGTATATACGATTTTTCGCTCATATACGCGTATCGTCGAAAAACGAAAACTTGAAATCTCGTTCAATTTCATTGATTTTATATTCTATCGATGCAGAATAAAGAATATAACAAGAATATAACGTTTTTACTATGTTTAAATACGCGTTTTCATATGATAATTGTCGAAAAACGTAATCGACAAACGCGAATTTCGGTATATGCGAAGATAAAATCGTGAAATCTTTAATTATACTTGTGCCACAGTTAGAAAAATGTTACCAATCGATTCACAACATTGCATTTCATAAGATCAAACATCTATTTTATATTGGAATCAAAGTTTTTAACATCCTTTCATATCGTATATACGATTTTTCGCTCATATACGCGTATCGTCGAAAAACGAAAACTTGAAATCTCGTTCAATTTCATTGATTTTATATTCTCTCGATGCAGAATAAAGAATATAACAAGAATATAACGTTTTTACTATGTTTAAATACGCGTTTTCATATGATAATTGTCGAAAAACGTAATCGACAAACGCGAATTTCGGTATATGCGAAGATAAAATCGTGAAATCTTTAATTATACTTGTGCCACAGTTAGAAAAATGTTACCAATCGATTCAGAACATTGCATTTCATAAGATCAAACATCTATTTTATATTGGAATCAAAGTTTTTAACATCCTTTCATATCGTATATACGATTTTTCGCTCATATACGCGTATCGTCGAAAAACGAAAACTTGAAATCTCGTTCAATTTCATTGATTTTATATTCTATCGATGCAGAATAAAGAACATAACAAGAATATAACGTTTTTACTATGTTTAAATACGCGTTTTCATATGATAATTGTCGAAAAACGTAATCGGCATACGCGAATTTCGGTATATGCGAAGATAAAATCGTGAAATCTTTAATAATACTTGTGCCACAGTTAGAAAAATGTTACCAATCGATTCAGAACATTGCATTTCATAAGATCAAACATCTATTTTATATAGGAATCAATGTTTTTAACATTCTTTCATATCGTATATACGATTATTCGCTCATATACGCGTATCGTCGAAAAACGAAAACTTGAAATCTCGTTCAATTTCATTGATTTTATATTCTATCGATGCAGAATAAAGAATATAACGTTTTTACTATGTTTAAATACGCGTTTTCATATGATAATTGTCGAAAAACGTAATCGACATACGCGAATTTCGGTATTTGCGAAGATAAAATCGTGAAATCTTTAATTATACTTGTGCCACAGTTAGAAAAATGTTACCAATCGATTCAGAACATTGCATTTCATAAGTTCAAACATCTATTTTATATTGGAATCAAAGTTTTTAACATCCTTTCATATCGTATATACGATTTTTCGCTCATATACGCGTATCGTAGAAAAACGAAAACTTGAAATCTCGTTCAATTTCATTGATTTTATATTCTATCGATGCAGAATAAAGAATATAACAAGAATATAACGTTTTTACTATGTTTAAATACGCGTTTTCATTTGATAATTGTCGAAAAACGTAATCGACATACGCGATTTTCGGTATATGCGAAGATAAAATCGTGAAATCTTTAATAATACTTGTGCCACAGTTAGAAAAATGTTACCAATCGATTCAGAACATTGCATTTCATAAGATCAAACATCTATTTTATATTGGAATCAAAGTTTTTAACTTCCTTTCATATCGTATATACGATTATTCGCTCATATACGCGTATCGTCGAAAAACGAAAGCTTGAAATCTCGTTCAATTTCATTGATTTTATATTCTATCGATGCAGAATAAAGAATATAACAAGAATATAACGTTTTTACTATGTTTAAATACGCGTTTTCATAACATAATTGTCGAAAAACGTAATCGGCATACGCGAATTTCGGTATATGCGAAGATAAAATCGTGAAATCTTTAATAATACTTGTGCCACAGTTAGAAAAATGTTACCAATCGATTCAGAACATTGCATTTCATAAGATCAAACATCTATTTTATATTGGAATCATAGTTTTTAACATTCTTTCATATCGTATATACGATTTTTCGCTCATATACGCGTATCGTCGAAAAACGAAAACTTGAAATCTCGTTCAATTTCATTGATTTTATATTCTATCGATGCAGAATAAAGAATATAACAAGAATATAACGTATTTACTATGTTTAAATACGCATTTTCATATGATAATTGTCGAAAAACGTAATCGACATACGCGAATTTCGGTATATGCGAATATAAAATCGTGAAATCTTTAATATTACTTGTGCCACAGTTAGAAAAATGTTACCAATCGATTCAGAACATTGCATTTCATAAGATCAAACATCTATTTTATATTGGAATCAAAGTTTTTAACATTCTTTCATATCGTATATACGATTTTTCGCTCATATACGCGTATCGTCGAAAAAAGAAAACTTGAAATCTCGTTCAATTTCATTGATTTTATATTCAATCGATGCAGAATAAAGAATATAACAAGAATATAACGTTTTTACTATGTTTAAATTCGCGTTTTCATATGATAATTGTCGAAAAACGTAATCGGCATACGCGAATTTCGGTATATGCGAAGATAAAATCGTGAAATCTTTAATAATACTTGTGCCACAGTTAGAAAAATGTTACCAATCGATTCAGAACATTGCATTTCATAAGATCAAACATCTATTTTATATTTTAATCAAAGTTTTTAACATCCTTTCATATCGTATATACGATTATTCGCTCATATACGCGTATCGTCGAAAAACGAAAACTTGAAATCTCTTTCAATTTCATTGATTTTATATTCTATCGATGCAGAATAAAGAATATAACAAGAATATAACGTTTTTACTATGTTTAAATACGCGTTTTCAAATGATAATTGTCGAAAAACGTAATCGACATACGCGAATTTCGGTATATGCGAATATAAAATCGTGAAATCTTTAATATTACTTGTGCCACAGTTAGAAAAATGTTACCAATCGATTCAGAACATTGCATTTCATAAGATCAAACATCTATTTTATATTGGAATCAAAGTTTTTAACATCCTTTCATATCGTATATACGATTATTCGCTCATATACGCGTATCGTCGAAAAACGAAAACTTGAAATCTCGTTCAATTTCATTGATTTTATATTCTATCGATGCAGAATAAAGAATATAACAAGAATATAACGTTTTTACTATGTTTAAATACGCGTTTTCATATGATAATTGTCGAAAAACTTAATCGACATACGCGAATTTCGGTATATGCGAAGATAAAATCGTGATATCTTTAATAATACTTGTGCCACAGTAAGAAAATTGTTACCAATCGATTCAGAACATTGCATTTCATAAGATCAAACATCTATTTTATATTGGAATCAAAGTTTTTAACATTCTTTCATATCGTATAAACGATTTTTCGCTCATATACGCGTATCGTCGAAAAACGAAAACTTGAAATCTCGTTCAATTTCTATGATTTTATATTCTATCGATGCAGAATAAAGAATATAACAAGAATATAACGTTTTTACTATGTTTAAATACGCGTTTTCATATGATAATTGTCGAAAAACGTAATCGACATACGCGAATTTCGGTATATGCGAAGATAAAATCGTGAAATCTTTAATAATGCTTGTGCCACAGTTATAAAAATGTTACCAATCGATTCAGAACATTGCATTTCATAAGATCAAACATCTATTTTATATTGGAATCAAAATTTTTAACATTCTTTCATATCGTATATACGATTTTTCGCTCATATACGCGTATCGTCGAAAAACGAAAACTTGAAATCTCGTTCAATTTCTATGATTTTATATTCTATCGATGCAGAATAAAGGATATAACAAGAATATAACGTTTTTACTATGTATAAATACGCGTTTTCATATGATAATTGTCGAAAAACGTAATTGACATACGCGAATTTCGGTATTTGCGAAGATAAAATCGTGAAATCTTTAATAATACTTGTGCCACAGTTAAAAAAATGTTACCAATCGATTCAGAACATTGCATTTCATAAGATCAAACATCTATTTTATATTGGAATCATAGTTTTTAACATTCTTTCATATCGTATATACGATTTTTCGCTCATATACGCGTATCGTCGAAAAACGAAAACTTGAAATATCGTTCAATTTCATTGATTTTATATTCTATCGATGCAGAATAAAGAATATAACAAGAATATAACGTTTATACTATGTTTAAATACGCGTTTTCATATGATAATTGTCGAAAAACGTAATCGGCATACGCGAATTTCGGTATATGCGAAGATATAATCGTGAAATCTTTAATAATGCTTGTGCCACAGTTAGAAAAATGTTACCAATCGATTCAGAACATTGCATTTCATAAGATCAAACATCTATTTTATATAGGAATCAATGTTTTTAACATTCTTTCATATCGTATATACGATTATTCGCTCATATACGCGTATCGTCGAAAAACGAAAACTTGAAATCTCGTTCAATTTCATTGATTTTTTATTCTATCGATGCAGAATAAAGAATATAACAAGAATATAACGTTTTTACTATGTTTAAATACGCGTTTTCATAAGATAATTGTCGAAAAACGTAATCGGCATACGCGAATATCGGTATATGCGAAGATAAAATCGTGAAATCTTTAATAATACTTGTGCCACAGTTAGAAAAATGTTACCAATCGATTCAGAACATTGCATTTAATAAGATCAAACATCGATTTTATATTGGAATCAAAGTTTTTAACATCCTTTCATATCGTATATACGATTTTTCGCTCATATACGCTTATCGTCGAAAAACGAAAACTTGAAATCTCGTTCAATTTCATTGATTTTATATTCTATCGATGCAGAATAAAGAATACAACAAGAATATAACGTTTTTACTATGTTTAAATTCGCGTTTTCATATGATAATTGTCGAAAAACGTAATCGACAAACGCGAATTTCGGTATATGCGAAGATAAAATCGTGAAATCTTTAATAATACTTGTGCCACAGTTAGAAAAATGTTACCAATCGATTCAGAACATTGCATTTCATAAGATCAAACATCTATTTTATATTGGAATCAAAGTTTTTAACATCCTTTCATATCGTATATACGATTTTTCGCTCATATACGCGTATCGTCGAAAAACGAAAACTTGAAATCTCGTTCAATTTCATTGATTTTATATTCTATCGATGCAGAATAAAGAATACAACAAGAATATAACGTTTTTACTATGTTTAAATTCGCGTTTTCATATGATAATTGTCGAAAAACGTAATCGACATACGCGAATTTCGGTATATGCGAAGATAAAATCGTGAAATCTTTAATAATACTTGTGCCACAGTTAGAAAAATGTTACCAATCGATTCAGAACATTGCATTTCATAAGATCAAACATCTATTTTATATTGGAATCAAAGTTTTTAACATCCTTTCATATCGTATATACGATTATTCGCTCATATACGCGTATCGTCGAAAAACGAAAACTTGAAATCTCGTTCAATTTCATTGATTTTATATTCTATCGATGCAGAATAAAGAATATAACAAGAATATAACGTTTTTACTATGATTAAATACGCGTTTTCATATGATAATTGTCGAAAAACGTAATCGGCATACGCGAATTTCGGTATATGCGAAGATAAAATCGTGAAATCTTTAATAATACTTGTGCCACAGTTAGAAAAATGTTACCAATCGATTCAGAACATTGCATTTCATAAGATCAAACATCTATTTTATATAGGAATCAAAGTTTTTAGCATTCTTTCATATCGTATATACGATTATTCGCTCATATACGCGTATCGTCGAAAAACGAGAACTTGAAATCTTGTTCAATTTCATTGATTTTTTATTCTATCGATGGAGAATAAAGAATATAACAAGAATATAACGTTTTTACTATGTTTAAATACGCGTTTTCAAATGATAATTGTCGAAAAACGTAATCGAAATACGCGAATTTCGGTATATGCGAAGATAAAATCGTGAAATCTTTAATAATACTTGTGCCACAGTTAGAAAAATGTTACCAATCGATTCAGAACATTGCATTTCATAAGATCAAACATCTATTTTATATTGGAATCAAAGTTTTTAACATCCTTTCATATCGTATATACGATTTTTCGCTCATATACGCGTATCGTCGAAAAACGAAAACTTGAAATCTCGTTCAATTTCATTGATTTTATATTCTATCGATGCAGAATAAAGAATACAACAAGAATATAACGTTTTTACTATGTTTAAATACGCGTTTTCATATGATAATTGTCGAAAAACGTAATCGACATACGCGAATTTCGGTATATGCGATGATAAAATCGTGAAATCTTTAATAATACTTGTGCCACAGTTAGAAAAATGTTACCAATCGATTCAGAACATTGCATTTCATAAGATCAAACATCGATTTTATATTGGAATCAAAGTTTTTAACATCCTTTCATATCGTATATACGATTATTCGCTCATATACGCGTATCGTCGAAAAACGAAAACTTGAAATCTCGTTCAATTTCATTGATTTTATATTCTATCGATGCAGAATAAAGAATATAACAAGAATATAACGTTTTTACTATGTTTAAATACGCGTTTTCATATGATAATTGTCGAAAAACGTAATCGGCATACGCGAATTTCGGTATATGCGAAGATAAAATCGTGAAATCTTTAATAATACTTGTGCCACAGTTAGAAAAATGTTACCAATCGATTCAGAACATTGCATTTCATAAGATCAAACATCTATTTTATATTGGAATCATAGTTTTTAACATTCTTTCATATCGTATATACGATTTTTCGCTCATATACGCGTATCGTCGAAAAACGAAAACTTGAAATCTCGTTCAATTTCATTGATTTTATATTCTATCGATGCAGAAGAAAGAATATAACAAGAATATAACGTTTTTACTATGTTTAAATACGCGTTTTCATATGATAATTGTCGAAAAACGTAATCGGCATACGCGAATTTCGGTATATGCGAAGATAAAATCGTGAAATCTTTAATAATACTTGTGCCACAGTTAGAAAAATGTTACCAATCGATTCAGAACATTGCATTTCATAAGATCAAACATCTATTTTATATTGGAATCAAAGTTTTTAACATTCTTTCATATCGTATATACGATTTTTCGCTCATATACGCGTATCGTCGAAAAACGAAAACTTGAAATCTCGTTCAATTTCATTGATTTTATATTCTATCGATGCAGAAGAAAGAATATAACAAGAATATAACGTTTTTACTATGTTTAAATACGCGTTTTCATATGATAATTGTCGAAAAACGTAATCGGCATACGCGAATTTCGGTATATGCGAAGATAAAATCGTGAAATCTTTAATAATACTTGTGCCACAGTTAGAAAAATGTTACCAATCGATTCAGAACATTGCATTTCATAAGATCAAACATCTATTTTATATAGGAATCAAAGTTTTTAGCATTCTTTCATATCGTATATACGATTATTCGCTCATATACGCGTATCGTCGAAAAACGAGAACTTGAAATCTTGTTCAATTTCATTGATTTTTTATTCTATCGATGCAGAATAAAGAATATAACAAGAATATAACGTTTTTACTATGTTTAAATACGCGTTTTCAAATGATAATTGTCGAAAAACGTAATCGAAATACGCGAATTTCGGTATATGCGAAGATAAAATCGTGAAATCTTTAATAATACTTGTGCCACAGTTAGAAAAATGTTACCAATCGATTCAGAACATTGCATTTCATAAGATCAATCATCGATTTTATATTGGAATCAAAGTTTTTAACATCCTTTCATATCGTATATACGATTTTTCGCTCATATACGCGTATCGTCGAAAAACGAAAACTTGAAATCT
The DNA here is from genome assembly GCF_910589235.1 of Vespa crabro. Lineage (NCBI taxonomy): Eukaryota > Metazoa > Arthropoda > Insecta > Hymenoptera > Vespidae > Vespa > Vespa crabro. The sequence continues at coordinate 294,780 of NC_060962.1, forward strand.
CGTTCAATTTCATTGATTTTATATTCTATCGATGCAGAATAAAGAATATAACAAGAATATAACGTTTTTACTATGTTTAAATACGCGTTTTCATATGATAATTGTCGAAAAACGTAATCGGCATACGCGAATTTCGGTATATGCGAAGATAAAATCGTGAAATCTTTAATAATACTTGTGCCACAGTTAGAAAAATGTTACCAATCGATTCAGAACATTGCATTTCATAAGATCAAACATCTATTTTATATTGGAATCAAAGTTTTTAACATTCTTTCATATCGTATATACGATTTTTCGCTCATATACGCGTATCGTCGAAAAACGAAAACTTGAAATCTCGTTCAATTTCATTGATTTTATATTCTATCGATGCAGAATAAAGAATATAACAAGAATATAACGTTTTTACTATGTTTAAATACGCGTTTTCATATGATAATTGTCGAAAAACGTAATCGACAAACGCGAATTTCGGTATATGCGAAGATAAAATCGTGAAATCTTTAATTATACTTGTGCCACAGTTAGAAAAATGTTACCAATCGATTCACAACATTGCATTTCATAAGATCAAACATCTATTTTATATTGGAATCAAAGTTTTTAACATCCTTTCATATCGTATATACGATTTTTCGCTCATATACGCGTATCGTCGAAAAACGAAAACTTGAAATCTCGTTCAATTTCATTGATTTTATATTCTCTCGATGCAGAATAAAGAATATAACAAGAATATAACGTTTTTACTATGTTTAAATACGCGTTTTCATATGATAATTGTCGAAAAACGTAATCGACAAACGCGAATTTCGGTATATGCGAAGATAAAATCGTGAAATCTTTAATTATACTTGTGCCACAGTTAGAAAAATGTTACCAATCGATTCAGAACATTGCATTTCATAAGATCAAACATCTATTTTATATTGGAATCAAAGTTTTTAACATCCTTTCATATCGTATATACGATTTTTCGCTCATATACGCGTATCGTCGAAAAACGAAAACTTGAAATCTCGTTCAATTTCATTGATTTTATATTCTATCGATGCAGAATAAAGAACATAACAAGAATATAACGTTTTTACTATGTTTAAATACGCGTTTTCATATGATAATTGTCGAAAAACGTAATCGGCATACGCGAATTTCGGTATATGCGAAGATAAAATCGTGAAATCTTTAATAATACTTGTGCCACAGTTAGAAAAATGTTACCAATCGATTCAGAACATTGCATTTCATAAGATCAAACATCTATTTTATATAGGAATCAATGTTTTTAACATTCTTTCATATCGTATATACGATTATTCGCTCATATACGCGTATCGTCGAAAAACGAAAACTTGAAATCTCGTTCAATTTCATTGATTTTATATTCTATCGATGCAGAATAAAGAATATAACGTTTTTACTATGTTTAAATACGCGTTTTCATATGATAATTGTCGAAAAACGTAATCGACATACGCGAATTTCGGTATTTGCGAAGATAAAATCGTGAAATCTTTAATTATACTTGTGCCACAGTTAGAAAAATGTTACCAATCGATTCAGAACATTGCATTTCATAAGTTCAAACATCTATTTTATATTGGAATCAAAGTTTTTAACATCCTTTCATATCGTATATACGATTTTTCGCTCATATACGCGTATCGTAGAAAAACGAAAACTTGAAATCTCGTTCAATTTCATTGATTTTATATTCTATCGATGCAGAATAAAGAATATAACAAGAATATAACGTTTTTACTATGTTTAAATACGCGTTTTCATTTGATAATTGTCGAAAAACGTAATCGACATACGCGATTTTCGGTATATGCGAAGATAAAATCGTGAAATCTTTAATAATACTTGTGCCACAGTTAGAAAAATGTTACCAATCGATTCAGAACATTGCATTTCATAGGATCAAACATCTATTTTATATTGGAATCAAAGTTTTTAACTTCCTTTCATATCGTATATACGATTATTCGCTCATATACGCGTATCGTCGAAAAACGAAAGCTTGAAATCTCGTTCAATTTCATTGATTTTATATTCTATCGATGCAGAATAAAGAATATAACAAGAATATAACGTTTTTACTATGTTTAAATACGCGTTTTCATAACATAATTGTCGAAAAACGTAATCGGCATACGCGAATTTCGGTATATGCGAAGATAAAATCGTGAAATCTTTAATAATACTTGTGCCACAGTTAGAAAAATGTTACCAATCGATTCAGAACATTGCATTTCATAAGATCAAACATCTATTTTATATTGGAATCATAGTTTTTAACATTCTTTCATATCGTATATACGATTTTTCGCTCATATACGCGTATCGTCGAAAAACGAAAACTTGAAATCTCGTTCAATTTCATTGATTTTATATTCTATCGATGCAGAATAAAGAATATAACAAGAATATAACGTATTTACTATGTTTAAATACGCATTTTCATATGATAATTGTCGAAAAACGTAATCGACATACGCGAATTTCGGTATATGCGAATATAAAATCGTGAAATCTTTAATATTACTTGTGCCACAGTTAGAAAAATGTTACCAATCGATTCAGAACATTGCATTTCATAAGATCAAACATCTATTTTATATTGGAATCAAAGTTTTTAACATTCTTTCATATCGTATATACGATTTTTCGCTCATATACGCGTATCGTCGAAAAAAGAAAACTTGAAATCTCGTTCAATTTCATTGATTTTATATTCAATCGATGCAGAATAAAGAATATAACAAGAATATAACGTTTTTACTATGTTTAAATTCGCGTTTTCATATGATAATTGTCGAAAAACGTAATCGGCATACGCGAATTTCGGTATATGCGAAGATAAAATCGTGAAATCTTTAATAATACTTGTGCCACAGTTAGAAAAATGTTACCAATCGATTCAGAACATTGCATTTCATAAGATCAAACATCTATTTTATATTTTAATCAAAGTTTTTAACATCCTTTCATATCGTATATACGATTATTCGCTCATATACGCGTATCGTCGAAAAACGAAAACTTGAAATCTCTTTCAATTTCATTGATTTTATATTCTATCGATGCAGAATAAAGAATATAACAAGAATATAACGTTTTTACTATGTTTAAATACGCGTTTTCAAATGATAATTGTCGAAAAACGTAATCGACATACGCGAATTTCGGTATATGCGAATATAAAATCGTGAAATCTTTAATATTACTTGTGCCACAGTTAGAAAAATGTTACCAATCGATTCAGAACATTGCATTTCATAAGATCAAACATCTATTTTATATTGGAATCAAAGTTTTTAACATCCTTTCATATCGTATATACGATTATTCGCTCATATACGCGTATCGTCGAAAAACGAAAACTTGAAATCTCGTTCAATTTCATTGATTTTATATTCTATCGATGCAGAATAAAGAATATAACAAGAATATAACGTTTTTACTATGTTTAAATACGCGTTTTCATATGATAATTGTCGAAAAACTTAATCGACATACGCGAATTTCGGTATATGCGAAGATAAAATCGTGATATCTTTAATAATACTTGTGCCACAGTAAGAGAATTGTTACCAATCGATTCAGAACATTGCATTTCATAAGATCAAACATCTATTTTATATTGGAATCAAAGTTTTTAACATTCTTTCATATCGTATAAACGATTTTTCGCTCATATACGCGTATCGTCGAAAAACGAAAACTTGAAATCTCGTTCAATTTCTTTGATTTTATATTCTATCGATGCAGAATAAAGAATATAACAAGAATATAACGTTTTTACTATGTTTAAATACGCGTTTTCATATGATAATTGTCGAAAAACGTAATCGACATACGCGAATTTCGGTATATGCGAAGATAAAATCGTGAAATCTTTAATAATGCTTGTGCCACAGTTATAAAAATGTTACCAATCGATTCAGAACATTGCATTTCATAAGATCAAACATCTATTTTATATTGGAATCAAAATTTTTAACATTCTTTCATATCGTATATACGATTTTTCGCTCATATACGCGTATCGTCGAAAAACGAAAACTTGAAATCTCGTTCAATTTCTATGATTTTATATTCTATCGATGCAGAATAAAGGATATAACAAGAATATAACGTTTTTACTATGTTTAAATACGCGTTTTCATATGATAATTGTCGAAAAACGTAATTGACATACGCGAATTTCGGTATTTGCGAAGATAAAATCGTGAAATCTTTAATAATACTTGTGCCACAGTTAAAAAAATGTTACCAATCGATTCAGAACATTGCATTTCATAAGATCAAACATCTATTTTATATTGGAATCATAGTTTTTAACATTCTTTCATATCGTATATACGATTTTTCGCTCATATACGCGTATCGTCGAAAAACGAAAACTTGAAATATCGTTCAATTTCATTGATTTTATATTCTATCGATGCAGAATAAAGAATATAACAAGAATATAACGTTTATACTATGTTTAAATACGCGTTTTCATATGATAATTGTCGAAAAACGTAATCGGCATACGCGAATTTCGGTATATGCGAAGATATAATCGTGAAATCTTTAATAATGCTTGTGCCACAGTTAGAAAAATGTTACCAATCGATTCAGAACATTGCATTTCATAAGATCAAACATCTATTTTATATAGGAATCAATGTTTTTAACATTCTTTCATATCGTATATACGATTATTCGCTCATATACGCGTATCGTCGAAAAACGAAAACTTGAAATCTCGTTCAATTTCATTGATTTTTTATTCTATCGATGCAGAATAAAGAATATAACAAGAATATAACGTTTTTACTATGTTTAAATACGCGTTTTCATAAGATAATTGTCGAAAAACGTAATCGGCATACGCGAATATCGGTATATGCGAAGATAAAATCGTGAAATCTTTAATAATACTTGTGCCACAGTTAGAAAAATGTTACCAATCGATTCAGAACATTGCATTTAATAAGATCAAACATCGATTTTATATTGGAATCAAAGTTTTTAACATCCTTTCATATCGTATATACGATTTTTCGCTCATATACGCTTATCGTCGAAAAACGAAAACTTGAAATCTCGTTCAATTTCATTGATTTTATATTCTATCGATGCAGAATAAAGAATACAACAAGAATATAACGTTTTTACTATGTTTAAATTCGCGTTTTCATATGATAATTGTCGAAAAACGTAA